>NW_005842740.1:710955-738728 GCF_000455745.1 Alligator sinensis
CATCTGCCTCCCTCCTGTGCACTCTGTAGTTTTTTGCTGTTAAAAAGTCATTGGTGGTGGTGGGAATATGACATCAAATGTAAGTCAGAAAAGCATTTCCTTTCCTTCTCTGCTGTCCTTGCCAGCTGGATAGTTATATGAGCAGTAAGTACCAGTTGTTATCCTCCCTTTTCTCTCTTCTCTTTTACTTTGTTTCTGTGCTTAGATTATAAATTCTTTGAGGCAGGAATCTTGTTGTCTTGTGTACGTTGTGCATATGCATAGTGTATCAGTTCCTCACAGGTGTTTCAGCTCTAGGCACATTAGAAGATTTACATCAAACAATTGCAATAAAATATGCCCTAGCGCCCACTCATCTGTCGCACAGAAGAAACCTCGCATCTCCTGTATTATTTTCGAACCCACAAAATGTCTTCTAAAACAACATACCTTATCCCCCAAGTAAGTTCTTCTGTTTCCCCAGAAAAATCCTGGGAGGTCAGGTACATCTTGCAAACATATCAGACTGTGCTTGATATGGCAGACCAAAGGGCATGCAAATTTATAGATTCATAGATGTTAGGGTCAGAATTGACCTCAGTAGGTCATTGAGTCTGACCCCCTGCCCTGAACAGGAAAGAGCGCTGGGGTCAGATGACCCTAGCTAGGTGCTTGTCTCCTCTTGAAGACCCCCAGGGTAGGGGAGAGCACCACTTCCCTTGGAAGCCCATTCCAGATTCTGGCGACCCTTCCTGTGAAGAAGTTCTTTCTAACGTCCAACATAAATGTGCTCTCCATCAATTTGTGGCCATTGTTCCTAGTTTCTCCAGGGTGTGCCCTAGTAAATAGAGCATCTCCTATTCCTTGCTGCCCTTGCCTGATGAATTTACAGGCAGCCGCAAGATCACCTCTCAGCCTTCTCTTGCAAAGGCTGAAGAGATCTAGGTCCCTCAGTCTCTCCTCGTAGGGCCTTGCCTGCAGGCCTCTGACTATACGAGTAGCCTCCTCTGGACCCTCTCAAGATTCTCCGCATCCCTCTTGAAGCGCGGTGCCCAAAACTGGATGCAGTACGCCAACTGCGTGCCTAGAGGGGAAGCATCACTTCCCTGGACCTGTTCATCATGCATCTGCTAACGCATGATAAAGTGCAGTTAGCCTTACTGATCAGTTCGTCACATTGACAACTCATGTTCATCTTGGAGTCAACTATGACTCCAAGATCCCTTTCCGCTGCTGAGAAGGTCATCTCCCAGCCTGTAAGTGTTGGTGGTTCTTCTCGCCCAGGTGCAGCACTTTACACTTGTCTTTGTTGAACTGCATCCTATTTCGTTCTGCCTGTTTTTCCAACCTGTCCAGATCCGTTCCCTACTCTCTGGTGTGTTAACTTTGCCCTATAATGTGGTATCATCTGCAAACTTGGACAGGGTGCTCTCCGTGCCTTTGTCCAAGTCACTGATGAAGACACTGAATAGCACCGGACCGAGCCTTGCAGGACTCCACTGCCCACATCTTTCCAGGTCGACACCAACATGTCCACCACCACTCTCTGTGTGAGACCCGTAAGCCAGTTTGCAAACCCACCTGACCATGTAATCATTCACATCACAGCCTGTCAGTTTATTTACGGGAACAGAATGAGATACCGTATCGAAGGCCTTCTTAAAGTCTAGGTATATGACCTCTACCTCGATTCCTGCGTCTAAGCATTTTGTGACCCGGTCATAAAAAGAAACAAGGTTAGTCAGGCAGGATCTACCTGCAGTGAACCCGTGCTGATTTTCCTTTCAGCATTATTTCCTCTGCTTGGCTCCTACAAATGTGATCCTCAATGATTTTTTCCAGAGGTTTCCAAAGGATTGAGGTGAGACTAACTGGCCTGTAGTTTCCCGGTTCCTCCCTCCTCCTTTTCTTGAAAATAGGGATCACAGTGGCCCTTTTCCAGTCCTCTGGGACCTGACCGGAGCACCATGAGTGCTCAAACAGCCGTGCCAGCGGCTCTTCTATGACACTGGCCAATTCCTTCAGCAAGTTTGGATGAAGTTCATCCGGGCCCGCTGATCTGAACACATCCAGCCCCTGCAAGTGCCCCATCACTAAGTCTGCGCTAACAGTGGTGGGCTGGGGTCCCTCCTGTGTCTATCTATGGTGCAGTTGGGAGATTTGTCTTGGTCTGTGTCTACGAATACAGATGCAAAGAATTCATTGAAGAGCTCAGCTTTCTCCCCCCTCTCTGTCACCAATTGCCCTAGTCTATCCTGTAGGGGTCCTAAGCTACCCTGCACCTTCCTTTTGCTCTCTGTATACCTGAAGGAGGACTTTTTGTTGTCCTTAATGTTTGTCGCCCGCCTAAGTGCTAATCCTGCTTTGGCCTTCCTAACCGGTTCCCTGCAAGTGTGAGCCAGGGAGGTATACTCCTCCTTGGTAGCTACCCCCTGTTTCCACACCCGGTATACCTATTTCTTGCCTTTGGGCTTTCGTGGACTTCCCTGTTCAGTCAAGATGGCTTCTTGGCTCCTTTACCACCTTTATGCATGATGGGATTGTCTCCTTCTGCGCCCATAGGATCGCTCCCTTGAGGAACGACCACCCTTCCTGGACCTCCATTTCGCCAATGCTCTTGAGCTTTAACACCTCACTAAGTAATCTCCTGAGCACACTGAAGTTAGCCTTTCTGAAGTCTAGCACTTCATTCCTGTTGGTTAGTTTACCCACTCTTCACCAGGGAGTGAATTCAATCAATTGATGGTCACAATCCCCTAGGTTACCTTGTACCTGCAGATCCCCCACCAGGGCATCCCCTGTAGCTAACACCAAGTCCAGCAAGGTGTTTCTCCTAGTCAGATTGTGTACCTCCTGTGTTAGGTGGAGGTCTTGTATGCAGGTTAAGAACCTACGTGAGCAGTTAGACTTGGCTGACTTCTCCCAGCAGATGTCTGGGTAGTTTAGGTCACCCATGACAGCCATATCTCTCGACCGTACGGCCTCTGAGAGCTGCCTGGAGAATTCCAGGTCTAGCTCATCCTCCTGGTGTGGTGGTCTGTAGTAAACCCCCACTACCAAGTCCCTTTCCCCCCAACCCCTTTGTATCCTGACCCACGGTACCTCGGTTTGACCCTCCTCTGATCCCATCTTGATTATAGAGGATGTATATTCTTAGGTCCAAGAGACTCCTGCTGAGAACACTGTGTACCCGGAAGACAGCTTGAAATGATCTGAAATGCCGTGATAGCTCATGGAGAGTAAGGTATGTTGCAACCAGAAGCCAAACCAATTAGGGCTTTATACATCAAAACACACCTAATCTCCTCTGGAGTTGACCAGCACCCATCCTCTATTCCAGATACAATCAGATCTTAAAAAGTAGACCAATGCTTTCTGTATTACCTCAATTTCCAGGTCCCTTAAAGGTGTACCTTTTGCTAGTATGGAAATGAGCTGATAAATACAGTTTGAGTAGCATCTGTCATCTAAATGGGATCAGGACTCTTATAGTAAACTGTTGTAGACAGTTGAGTATTAATAAATGAGTAGCCGAGTAGAGTCTGTGTTTGGACACGTATTGAACAAACACATGCATGAATAGCTTGTTTTATATTTTGCTGCATTCTGGTTGCAAAAGTTCAGGAATGCTCCTCTCCAAGGGATTGAACCTAAAATAGGCATAAGAAAAACGACCTGAAAAAATGGTGGCTGAAGAAACCAGTGGAGTATGGTTGTCTACCTCAAGCAGTTAATGACACATCCCTTGCTATGTTCTTAAATGTATGTTTTGGCAAGCATTAAGGACCAACAAGGGATGACTGCCTCTACAGAGTGCTAATTGGCATGGTACCTAAATGCCTAAAATAAACAGAATCCAAGCTGTGTTTGTCGCATGTAATGGATTTTCATTTTGACAGGCAACTGTGACATAGCAGTGTTTGTGCCGATCCCTGTCATGATAAATTTTTGCTCCCCCAGCATTCACTAATCCAAATGTTCATGTGAACAGGACAAATCAAAAGGCTTCCTGATTAGGTCTTCTGCTCATGCAGTGATTATTGTGACAAAGCCCTGATGTGGGGTTCAGGGCTTGAAAGTTTAACTCCAGCTGCACAAAAGAGAAATCATCATAAATATAACTCCATTAATAGCCATTTTATTACGACACATTTGGCTCCATATGAAACTTTAATGAAGAGAGATTTGCAGGGAAGACTCATGCTGACACCTTCAATAGTCTCCAGCATTTTTTACATTGAGGGATTTATACTGTCGGTGAGCACCATATGTACTCTAATCAGTTAATTATGAGCCTGACAGTATCAGCACATGAAATGCCATATGTTCGGATTCTGTTCACTAGAAACATCGGGGGCTCTGCTAGTGACCTCAAAACTCATTGACCAAATATTATCAGCTTATCTGTACCTAATAGCTATGGCGCATCTGCTGGTCATAGAGTCTGGGCATTGCTGATGCTTGTAATGTTAGTCACAAAACTGATTTTTGCAAAGTGAGTTACTTAGAAGTCACCCTGTGGTTAAAGTGCTTAAAATTTATGTGGAGGGGAAGTAAAACATTTATCTGAACAGTTAACAGCATCCTCTCAGCTCTCATCCAACCTTCTCCATTATTTCTTCATTTTGTCACCTTTTCCCACTTTCATTTTAACCCATCGTTTATTCTCTATACTTATCTTCCATCTCATTCCTCCTAGACTCTTCCAGGCCTCTTTCTATCACTCTTTCCTTTACACTATATTGTTTTTTATTGGGATTTAGGCATTTTTGTGAAGATTGAACCTGACAAACTTCTTTATTTCTGTGGGAGGAAGAGAAGCTTGTTTTAACTTACAAATTCTTTCTTCTCCCTGCCACCCCACCTTTCTGCACCATTTTCTTCTGTGACATCTGCAGCTGGCAGATGAGTACTTTGAGAAGTCTTCTCTGCTTGCTCTGGGTGCCCATCAGGAACAAGTCCCAGTCACTGGAGCTTTCCTGCCACTCCAGAGTGTTACCTCCTTCACTCTCCCAGCCCACTGCTGTCACTGAATCATCTTGTCTGTGGCTCAAAAGGGAGAAAACAGATTCCCTCTGGAGGCTATGCTAATGCGCTCCATGCCTCAGCTACCACTGAGCACTGAAGCAGTCACGGAGTTGGCTGTCTTCTTCTGACAGAGCAAATGTCTCGCCTAAATAGCACTCCTATCATGAACACTTTGGCACCTTTGGTAAATTTGAGCCCTTCTACAAGCCAGTGCTTTATATTCATTTACTCTGCTGAAGGGGAGTACAGGTTGAATATCTTGTCTTCAGTGTATATGGAATAGATTATCTTGGATTATCTTTCCACTTCTGCACGCTGCATCTTCTTTTTGATATTAGCAGACTTGTCAGGCCTCTAGTCCATCAGTGTCCTGCTTCTCCCATTTCCTTTCATCTGTCAGTGATGATTGTTTTGAAGTGGTTTGCATAGTTGTGCAGACTTAGGTTCTCATGAAGTCCTCATGGTTAAGCTGGGGAACTGTGGCCTTGCCCCTCTCACGGTCTGATGGTTGGAGAACTGGCTCTAGGGTCAGACCCAATGAGTACTAGTCAATGGGAGCAAATCAACGTGGTGCAAGGTGACCAGTGGAGTCCCTCAGGGCTCAGTTCTTGGGTTGGTACTCTTCAGCATCTTCATCTGGATTCAGGCGTCAAATGCGAACTGGTAAAGTTTGCGGATGACACTAAACTGTGGGGGAAGGCGGTCAGACTAGAAGACAGGCTGGGGATACAGACCGACCTGGACACCATTGCAAGGTGGGTGGACCAAAACCTGATGGCATTTAATGTAGGAAAGTGCAGGATGCTCCCTTGGGAGGAACAACCAGCATCATACTTATAGGCTCGGCAGTGCTACGCTCACTAGCACCATGACCGAAAGAGACTTGGGGGTCTTGATTGACCACAAGACTAACATGAGCCACCAATGCCATGCCATGGCCGGCAAAGCTAACCAAACTCTGGCATGCATCCATCAATGCATCTCTAGCAAAACCAGGGATGTCTTCCTCACACTTTACTTGGCCTTGGTGAGGCTGCAACTGGAGTACTGCATCCAGTTTTGGGCCCCCCAGTTCAAGAGGGATGTGGATAAGCTTGAGAGAGTCCAGAGGAGGGCCGCTTGTATGATCAAAGGCCAAAAGAGCGAACCTTACCAGGAGAGGCCACCAAATTTTTTGGGCTACAATTATTTTAAAATGCTTTTTTGAGAAACTTGTTCAGTTTGGATCTGCCCAACTGATCAATGACAGATCTAGTGAAAGAGATCATGATCCTGCCTAAAGTAAGGTTTTTGATTTTTCTGTGCCCTTTTTTTAACTGATCCTAGTAGGTGTGTAGACGCATCACAGTTCAGGAATTTTTTTTTATATTCATTTAGCTTCATTTCTTACTGACACAGACAACACTAAATAAGCCTACACCACTTGTAGGTCCTTGACAGACATTACACTTGAGACATGATTAACTGGTTAATTGTGTCTTAAGTAGTGACCTGGCTACATGTTCAATCAGTGAGTGATGTGATAAAATGAGGACCAAGCTGCACAATACGTTTTGTGTAAATATGTGTAATAACTTTGTAGCTGGTTCCTGTTATGCCTTTAGTTGAACGTGTGCCAGTGCCGCATGTTCAAGACTTCTGTGTGCTCCAGAGGCTGGGAGCACCCTCAGCTGACTGGGACTCGCAGCCAGGGAGCGCATCTTGCAGTCCCTTGGCTGGGAGCCATGGTCAGATGGTTGGCGCTCCCAGCTGGGGAAGCACTGGTAGAGAAGCCTGCTGTTTGCCAGTGCAGGGGAAGCCAGGATTGGGCTTCTTCTGCACCGGCAGTGTGGCACAAGGGGATCTGATGCAGAATCCCACAATCCTGCCGCCTTGTGCATGTGTGGCATGGCAGGAAGCGCAATTGTTGGGATCCTGCATCAGGTGCCATCATGCCTTTGCTGTAATCTCTGTCATGGGCCTCAGACATTCAGGATTCTGTTTGCGCACGGACTCGGACTGGGCTAACTAAAGCTTTCCAAAGAACATCTCTTGTGTTTTTGCATGGATGCAGCCTAGATAAAAGACTTGCTGCATAACCGCTAGCAGTAGAGGGTGCCCTCTTAGTCCCATCAGCTGGAGATGAAAGTGGGCTGGCTCTTTGTGTACACAGGACCGAACTGTCTTACCATGTGTTATGCTTTTTTAAGTCTCTTTGAAAGTGGTTTGGTTCTGCTGGTGCAGTCATTAGTTGGAGAGACCTTTTGCTAACAGTTGCATTCCTTTTGTAGCCCAGGACTTCTTGCCTCCTATTTCTTGTTCCTGATGAGTCCACCTGCCCCAGTCCTGCCTATACTAAGAAATGTTTATGGTGGCTAAATTATTCACTTCCATCTGAGTTAGCAATACTGGGAGCATAGGTAGGACTCCTGTAAACTCCACTTTTTAAAGCGCGTTGTGATGTAAACCTCTTTAAAGCAATCTGTATTGTTCTTTAAAAGGTGAAGGCTGCAAAGACCATCTACGTTAGGGCAGCCTTATTGCCACTAGCCTGTGTCTGATCCACAGAGGACGAGAGTCCATTACAGTTGTCAGCTAGAGAGACTCTGTGGATTGGCTTGCACGGACTAACTTCTACCTCTAGCAGCAATATTGTCTGAGCATTTATACACATACTTTTTTTGCACTGTGATGCGCCGGAGATCCAAGATGTCAGAGCAGACTCAATCGAGTCTGCTCCGCATGCGAGCTGACATGCACCACGCCATGTTGCTTGCAGTTGTATAAGCAGCAAAATGTGTGTCGGCATGAAGAAAATGGCAGTGGTGCGCTTTTGAACTAAAACACTCATGATGCCTTTTAGTTTACAACTGCCCTTTTCTACGTGCTGATGCGCATTTCACCGCTTATACAACTGCATGCATTGCAGCACCGGGCGCTTTTCCATGCACGTGCAAAAATGCCCATTTCATCAGCTATGACAACAGCAGGAGGTTTTTTCCAAAAAATTTCCCTGGCATCAATAAAGCCTTCTCATAAGTTGGTTCTGCATGAGGTGTGCCCATTTAGTCTAGTGACAGAGCTCCTGTTGCATCAAAATCTGCTGCTGACTGAACCCAGCCTTCCATGATTCACCTAGGTTTTTGTCTGCAAAATCATTAGTTGAACCACATTTTTGCTGGCAAGTCCTAAACTCCATTGGGGATGTCATGAAATGTTAAATATATAGTTTGCCTGGAGTGGTCTTGTGAATGATAACAGTGGATTTGTCAGCATTGTTGAAGTTATGAGCAACCACACTCAAATGAGCCTCAACCTGGGGAGCCTGGATTGGCCCTTAAGTGTACCTGGCTCTGGAAGACTAGTGAAGCAGATGATGAGCAGGGCCTGGCTTTCTATAGAGGATTTTAAATTGGGTTCTTTATTAGTGAAGATTTGGAAGTAGGAGATAACTAATGTGCATTTACGATTCACATTTGCCACAATAGGAGCAGAAGAATTTCACGCGGGGCTGCGAGTTTTAATGGGAGCTATGTTGGAGAGAGTTTGCCTGGGCTTGGAGATAGAGCATTTACAATTAGACGCCTTTCCAAAGGAGAGTGTATTTTGTGAGTGAAAATGTTATTCCAGTGCCCACCAGATGGCAGTAGACAAAGGCTTTACAATAAAAGAGCTTTTATGTGACGCGGTCCAGATCTACCCCTTCTTTAAACGGGTAGCTGCAGGAGCCAGGAGGATGCAAGTTTGGTGTAAATAATGCTGGGATGACAAGGCTCTTCCCTGTTAGCACAGGGTGATAGGAAGACAGCACAGGAGCCAGAACTAGGCACCTTTTGGGGAACAGGGCCAAGAGCTGGAGCCTACCAGCTCAGAACAGGTACGGATGGAAATTACGTGGGAAGGACGGTGTGGGTACATGTGCGTCCCTCCTCTGTGTCTATTCAAAGCCAGCTAGTGCATTTTGACCCAGGTGACAGCCTGGTTGCCAGCTTCCTCCATCCCCTCTCAATACAACAAGTTTAACAGGATTAGGAGGCAGCAGGGCAGGCCCTCCAAGGAGAGGCTATGGGAGCTGAACTTGTTCAGCCTCCACAAGAGAAGGCTGAGAGGGGATCTGGTGGCCGCTTATAAACTTGCCAAAGGGGACCAGCAGGCAATGGGAGAGTCCCTGTTCCCTCGAGCACTACTGGGAGTAACAAGGAACAACGGCCATAAATTGACTGAGAGTAGATTCAGGCTAGACATCAGGAGGCGCTACTTCACTGTCAGGGCGGCTAGGAGCTGGAACCAACTTCCAAGGCAAGTGGTGCTCACCCCTGCCCAGGGGGTCTTCAAAAAGAGGCTAGATAATCACCTAGCTGGGGTCGTTTGACCCCAGCACCCTTTCCTGCCCATGTCAGGGGGTCAGACTTGATGATCTGTTTAGGTCCCTTCCGACCCTATCAGCTATGAAACTATGAAACAGTCCCTCCCCATTCAAAGAATTAAGACTTTTCATTCTCTCTCTGTAGTTAGGATTGAGTTGTTCTGAATACCGGGATTTGTCCTTTTTTAAATCTCCCTAAAGTTTGGCCGCATTGGGCCGCAATTGCTTTCATGCCCTCCATATAGTACCAGTCTCACTAATGCAGGTTTTTAACTTGCCAAGTCAGTGCTAAGGTTGATTCATCTGAACATTTCTGTTGGGAAACCCAACTAACTGGGTAGTGCATTCTGGGTGGATTGAACTGTACTGGTGACTCTGCCCCTAAATGGTTAAGTATAAAAGCATAAAAGTAGGTGCTACGTGCCTTCCTGTGGTTAAATGCATTACATGGGTGCATTCTCTGAGGGCTTCTTGGTTAGCGTATATGTCTGAGACTTATGATGAACTAGGACATTCCCTAGTTAGGAACTCCTTTGAGATGGAGTTACGGGTACAAGTACTCATCGGGATAACTTAAGGGTAAAGAGATGTAATTATTCCTTAGCACTGCCCTGTTAGGTTGCCCTGAAAAGTGGGGAGGTAGCTTTAGAAGTTTTGTTGTAGGGGGGGGGGGGGGTGGGGGGGGTTTAAGTAATCTTGTTAAATACTAGTTCAGTAACAAATACTTAAATGCCTAGATTGGAAAAGTCTTCTCGCTGTGTTGTGACTGTAGGGCAGAAGTATTGTTTGGATGCTTTAACTGTGCATTTCAAAGCCTGTTGGGATTTGGTTTTTTTTTTTATAATCTTCACACTGAATTTCCTTGATTTATAATGGTGGGTTTTACTTAATTACAACCTCCCTATGCTGCTTTCTTAATCCATACATTAAGAGCACGCACTTTAAAACTCGGTTCCATTGTAATATAGTTTTGTCCTGGAGCTACAAATAACTCTGTTTCTTGTATAAATCCCAAGGATTCTAAGATACGATATGGAAGTTACAAGGGTAATTTAACATGTTCTGGGCTCCCTGATGTAGAAACAGATGAAAGGAGAGAACCTAGAGAAGAAGAGCTGGTAGAAATGGGAAGCCTCAAAAAGTTGAAGGTAGAGTGACCCAGTTGGCCTTGCCCACTGTGAATTCTTTGCTTCTACAAGTTCTAATCTTAAAGGGACACTTGACTTGAGAATCACATTTGTGCCTGAAATGTAATGTTTTAGATGGCTGTAATTAACCCGTTATTAACGCTGTGTATTCACCAGCAGTTTGTGGCTGAATTGTGCAGTTTCTGAAAAGACCCTTATGAACACAGAGAAGAGAACAGGAAAAAAAAAACACCCCCAAAACTCAAACTAGTACCTGTTAAAGAATTGTTGTTTTTTAGAGAAAAGCAATCTGGGCTTCCTTTTTAGAGTTCATGAGATTTCCCTGCAGAGCCTAGTTGTTCTCTTTGGAAACAAACTTCAATTGCGCTTTTAGATGTAGATTGGCGCTATTTAGACGCATCCAATCAAACTTCAGCGTGACTAAGCAAAAATGCGTGTCTTCAGGATGGTGTCAGCCACTCGAACCCAGTGCTCACGTAAATTGGTAGAATCTGTCACCTTGTTAGAGGTTTCAGTAACTCTTTGACCACTATAGTTGTAGGCTCCCAACTTCAGAGTTTTGTGAATGTCTTATGACAAGTCATTTTTTACATGGTGAAGCAAAGCATGGCTGTTAAGAAAAAGAATGAACCCAGGTCTGTTTTTTTTTTCCTGGGCTAAGCTGCTGGTACATCACTCCTTTACTTCTCAGATGCCTTTAGACTGGAATCTTCTTGTGCGCTTTAATGAGCGTTCGCCTATTTTAATGCTCATTAAAGCATCATTAAAAATGCATTAGCTAATATAATTAGTTAATAATTAGTTATATTACCTAATTAGTTACTAATTAGCTAATAATAGTTATTGTGCATTAAGACAGGCTAATGCATATTTTCCTAGTAACTCACAATAGATGTACTAGATTTAATGAGCATTCACTAAAGCGCATTAATGCACATGTAGACATGCCCACAGAAGAGTAGGGCTGGAAGGGACCTCAGGAGGTTTGGTGCAGCCGTGTAGGACTGTCCCGATCTGAACCATCCTTGACAAGTGCCTGTCCAACCTCTTCTTAAAGACTTTGTGAACAACCCTCTCTCACAACTCTGTGCCTGAAATGCCAAAAACATCCTAACTTGCCACAGACAATGTGAGAGGACTAGCGATGTCCTGGCACTCCAGTGTCCTGTGTGAAGTGCTTTGTTTGTGGGTATCTTTCTTTTTTTTTTTTTTAATGATACTTCATTTTGCTGCAGCATTGGACCAGACAATCTTGCTTCTTTCATTTTATGCTGGGAACTTGTAGTTCTGCTGGTGCTTATTTTTGCTTCTAGCTAAGACTTATCAGGAAGAGTGTCTAAACTAATTAGTTTAGAAGGCCCTGGTTCTTCAGAGTGTGTAAGTATAATTTACATCTGTCAGTAAAACAAAGCACTTAAGTATGTGCTCAGATGTTTTGCTGACTTAGGGCCTAAGAGCAAGGGACTTGTTGCAAGTAGCATGGTTTGGGGAAGATATAATAATTTGCCTGCGTTAAGTACACTTCTGAGGTCGAATGTGCAGTTGCTCCCTTGCTCACATCTCCATCTTTTCTTGCTGGAGTTATATCTGCACTGCAGCTTTTCTGTTTCTCCCCCACTGTTGCCAGGCTCATATTAATGAGGCACTAAGGAGTTTCTGTGCTCCTTCAGCAGGTGCTCATTGTGCCTTTTGCTGGAGGGGCTGCACACCTCTAGCTTGAAAGATCCAGCCTGGTTTCATCTCGACTTTGTGGCTTGGAGTATGGATCTATTGCAACTTTTACCTTAAAGAACAGCACGCAGAGGTCTCTGTGGGGTGTTTTTTTTTTTTTGTCTTTTAAACTTGGGTGGGGTTAGCTCACTCTTTTGAAAACCCCAGCTGGGAGCAGAGAAATCACAAAAGCTTAGAATAGTTTGTGCCAAGCCAGGAATAAAAACCAAAGTGCTGATAACATCTACCCTGTTGCAGAAAACCTAGTGGTCTCAGGAAATTGTAAGGAGCCATTCAATTCTTTCAGCAGCTTTGCAGTTTATCCATTTTCTTTAATCAGTGTCAATGCCAAACTTGCTTTGACCGGCATAAGCTTTTCACGAAACAAACTGAAAACACTGACTTTTGGAGAAAGTCAGCAGTGATTCTCTGCTAAGCTGTAAAATTTTTCTCTTAAATTTTATTTATACTGTTTAATAAAACAAGCGGTACTGCTGCACACTACATGTGTCATGAATCCTACTGTGATGACAGTAACATAGATATGCAGTGCATGGCACATTGATTCAGCATAGTGAGCTGATTTATGTTTTCAATTTATTTAAATGAGTGTAATAGTTATAGTGAGCTTAGCTTTGACAGATGTAAATTCAAATTTCAGCTCTGTGCAACCCTGCATTAAAAAAATCTGATTTATATTTTAAAGCATTGATTTTTATCTACTCTGCCTTCTCTTGTCCGTACCCAAAGCTTCCCAGTCACAAAGATTAATTCTTACTAAAACACTACATTTTCTTTTTGAAGAGCGGAGAAAAGAACATATTTTTATTTAGAATGACTCTCTCTCTGGAAAAGTTGCTAAACATCTGTTAATTTTAAAAAAGCCAATAAGAAGCTTTCCTTAAAATAGGACATTACATTATAATAATGATTGTATATAGAATACATTTAGTGTACATAGTGACTGCGCATATATACATAGTAATTAGATTTAAATTTGCAGAGGATCCATTAAATACAGTATATATTCAGAAAGGAAGAGAGAAATTTGTGCAGACTGTGAATTTGCAGTGATTGCCCTTGTATATTCATTATGTTCATGAAGAAACCACCTATATCTGCAACCATATCAGTTTGTGGAAGTACTGATGACTTGTTAGATACTAGAGCAGTGGTTCTCAACCTTTTTAGACTCAAGACACCCCTGGATAGATTTGAGACACCTCTTGGAAAATGCCAGTTCTTAGTTTTATTTTTCTGTAGTCAAAAAAAGAGTGAATAGGGCATTTTTCTGCTGCAAAGAACTCCAAAAGACCACAACTGCGGTCTTTAAAATCTCTGGGATAGTCTTGTGAATCAGGTTCACACACATAAGGGTACTAACATTGTGTGTCACCCCACAGCATCCTTGAAAGGATCTTCAGGCACCCAGGGTGCTGTGACATCCTGGTTGAGTACCACTAGCCTAGAGGCTAAATAGGTTGGAGAAAACTCAGAGGACCACTTAGAATAGCTGCTTTCTTCCCTTCTCTTTGAGGCAGTACTAAGTGCAATGTTCAGTATAGAGTTTGGGGCAATAGCTTGTTGATGAGACCATGGGTGAAATATAATCCATTGGTCTTGAATACATTACATCGGGGTGGGCAACGTAAGGCTTGTGGGTTGGATCTGGCCTGCGGCTGCCCCCACAACACTCCGCTTGGGGCAGGAGGAGGAGGAAATGCTGCTGGAGGTGGGGGAACTGAACAGTATCCTGGTGGCTACAGCAGCGGTGCTGTGCATGCTGGCCGGGGCTGGGGCTGAGGCCTAGGGCCAGGGTGGTGCTGTGGGCAGGCATGGGGCTGGTGCAGGTAGGAGTATAGTGCAGGATATCTGGGTGGGAGAGTGTGAGGCTCCACAGCAGCAACCATGGGCTGGATATGGGACTGGTTGGCAGACTGCACCTGCACCACATCACCCAGGTGAGCTCTGCAGCATGCATCCACTGCCCCCACTTTCCTTACTCCTCCCCCGCCAACACCCCACCTCCCCACAAGCACTTCCCCCACCCACCACACACAACATATGGGAGTAAGGCTGTATTTTGAGCTATTATGAAATTGCCTCTATACACATTACTCAAAAACTTACATCAGGACAAAAAATATGTTTTGAAATAAAATTAAAATGTTTGGTTTTTAGTAAATGATTTGGTTTTTTTTATCTGTAATTTGTTAAAATGCTATCTTTTGACATATTGTGTGTGGAGCCCTCAGCAGCTCACCATAACTCTTTAAGTGGCCTGCCAGCCAAAATAATTGCCCACCCCTGCATTAGAACTTTTTTGCGGGGTGGAATCCTATGGCATATATTGTAGTTAATCCTGGCATTCTGGATTGCATTCTTATTGAACAAAAGCCATACCTGCAGAATTGGAATTCTGAAATTGCATTGTGTTTTGGGATCTTTGTGTTTTGGAAGGTTTTCTAGCAATGCAAGCAGTGTTGGGTGTAAGAGAATTGACAAATTGATATTCCTCTTGGTAGATGGACAATCAGTGGTTAAGCAGCAGCATCCTCTTTAGGGTATGAAAATTGAATGTGCTGTGAACTTTTATTTAGTATATCAGGTTTGTTCTTAGTGTGTGGGGGGAGAGGAAAAGGGAGAAATGAACATCCATGGATCACTTACATCAGAGGTGGGCAAAATGTGGCCCGCGGGCTGGATGCAGCCCACCGGACCATTCTATCCAGCCCGCGGGGCCCCTAAAAAGTTTAGAAAATTAATGTTTATCTGCCCTTGGCTGCCTGTCCGGTGGCCCTCAATGGCTTGCCAAAACTCAGTAAGCAGTCCTCTACCCAAAATAATTGCCCACCCCTGACTTACATGGATTGATATCGCTAGCTTCAAAATTACTGGTGGTAAGTATCCCACTATTCCAGATTTCCAGTGTTACTCATTGCTATTCCTATTCCTGCTTCTGTTCACTAAAGGATTTTTCTGAGTGGACTTCTTTATATGTGCTTTTGCTATGTTCTTGAAGCATGTCTACGTGACCTAAAAATATGGGTAGGAGGCCTTAGCTGGGGTGTTGTGTTATTGAGTATTAACTTACAGTTTCAGTAAAATAATAGTAGGTGTACTGAGATTTCATATTGTGAATATCTATTTAACTTGTGGTCGTGTATCATAGCATATGTTATTTAATACACACCTTATTTACCAACTTTGAATTCAGGGCAAATTTCTAAATAATTAGATTTTATACATGGAAGGTTATATATAGAAAAACAATTAGTGGAAGGTCATTTTAAATCCCCCCTACCCCCAACTGCTGTGGCCAGACCCCTTCCCCTTGCTCCCCTGTCCCTTGTCTCCTTGCTGTCTGCCTGTCCATGCCTGTCTGTGCCTCCCACCCCTGCTCCCCACCCCTTGTCTTCCATGCCTGTGCAGCACTCCTGCTGCCCATCCTGCACCCCCATGCTGCCCTCTCACTCCCTGCCCACCCTCCCCTTATTTTCTGCTCCAGCTCTGGGGGAGTCCACAGCAGTGGTGGCCCTGGCCTAGCCCCAATCCCAGCCCAGGGAGAAGTGGCAGCAGTTCCCAGGCAGTCTGGGCTTGGGCTAAAGGGACTCGACCCGGAGCAGAAGGTTAAGGGAGTTAGGGGACAGCTGCGGGAAGTGGAGCAAGGAGTGGGAAGGCAGGCACAGGCAAAGGCACAGAGTGGAGGGGACAGGTTGCAGGTTTTCCTCCACCATCTCCTGGCCATGTGCAGTCCAGTGATGGACTCCCCCTGGCCATGTGCCCCCTCCCCTGCCAAAAGAGCCATTTTAGCTGAGCAGGCAGTGACTCAGGTCTGGCCTCAGCCCCAAGCCTGGGGTCAAAGCCAGAGGTGAGCTGCTGCCTTCCCCGGTTGGTACTCAAATCCAAGACTAGGCTTTTTTTCTCCCTATGTTGGTTGGGAGGGAAAAAATCTTTGCTTGGATTTGAATAAATCCAGTATGGGCCAGTGCATACATGAAACCCATACAGATTCATGCATAATTATATGTATTTGCATATTTGGCCATGTATAGTGTGTAAATAATGATGCGTATATTAGAAGAGTTTAAAACTATTTGGGGCAGAGTAAAGGCTATTTGAAGATGTAAAGTGTTTTTTTTCTTTTCTGTCAATCTTGCTTTTAACCAAATGTATGGGTAATATTTATGTAGCTGGTCTATATGTGTGCATGTGTAGGAGTTTGTGTACTTTCGGCATTTATAGAAGCCAGTACCTCCTGGAACTGTTTATTTTGTTTTATGCTTTTAAAATAACATCGCATAGTGGAATAATTCTGCAGTCATTTCATTCCTTTATTGTTTACAGCACATTTCTGCAACAAAAAAAAAGGAGAATTTCATCTATACACAGAAATGCCATTTGTCTTCACAGTGCAGGCGTGCTTTTATCGCACATAAGTGCCATAGTCCCATTTTTTGTATAATGAAGACCCTGGGTTGTTTTTTTTTTTTTTTTAGTTTTTTTTTTTAGTCAAGCCGAAGTCCAGATTAATAGCATTTGATTTCTATAACCCAGCTTCAGCCTTTTTGCTTTAAATCTTTGTTATGTGGTATTTGCTCCTCAGGTTATTTCCTATTACTGGGGGAGGACAGTTGTAATCCACGCACCATGGAGAGGCTTATAAGTGGAGAAAAGATCCCTCCTGAAGTGGAATCTTATTCACTTGTACTTTCATGGCATCGACTTCCATAAACTGCTTTGTGGTACGCATCCAGTCAGTTGAGCAGTTCTTTTCTATACACTTCCAAGGTTACCCCTTCCACAATTAGAAAGTGTGTCAGGAGCAGTTTTGGCATCTGTCAAACTAACGCTGTTGAGCAAAGTAGTTCCTTCCTGATGTCAGGAGTGTGAGCGAGGCACCCTGCCACAGGGAGGAAGGTTAACAATTGTAGTGTTGTAGACACGTTGTTAGAGAGAGAGCCAATTTAAGCATGAAACTGAAATTAGAAAACTGATTGAGGATTTAGTCCCTTCTCCCAGTAAATATTACAAAATGAAACTGCCCGTTGCTCACCATGACCCCTTACACAAGAGCTGTGGCTTGCGTATATTTTCCTTGCAGCATTAAGTGCCTATTTTGTGGTTAGTTGTATGCACTAGGGTATCTAGCCACCAGTTGTTAGACACTTATGCCTGATATTATTGTCAGTCTCAAAAGCTTCCTATGTGGGAGCAAAAACCATTATGTTGCATCTTTATGGCTGTGACCCCATGGTTAAAATTGCCTTGTTGTGGGACATTGTGACTTTTTCTCCCTCTGCCAGAATCTGGCTTTCATGGCTCTGCAGTGTGGTCTTGCAGGTCAGTGGGGCATTTACATCAAAATTTGGATGCTAGAAGCCACCTAACAAGGTTAATTGGGCAGTAGACCCCTTATTACCTTTATGTGGCCAGTGCAAATCCAGCGCAGGTTGCTGGTGAGTGTATGCTGTTGTCATCTGGTGGCTGTTTGGTTGCTTCTATGAAGTGAGTTCATTTCGCTTAGAAAAGACAAATGTTCCTATTCTGAAAACATCACCCCAGTCTGAAATCTTTGTTGTCAGCCTCAAAGGAGTGGCCCAAGGATTGAATGGCCCATGTCTAAAACTAAATTACACTGTTACCCCCTAGAGGTGATTCTTCCAGATCAAAATTGAGATACGCTGGTGGGGTAGCATGGGGAAACTTGTACTTCTGTTCCTTGTGCTGTATTTATTTGGTGGATAAAGGAAGGACCCCAGGCTCCAAAGCAGTCAGTCCAACACTTTTCCTTAGCACTAAGTTCACTAGCAGCTTTTTACAAAGGAAATTAAACTGTCAGGTGAATTCATAATGGTTTCCAGCCTAGCATGCGAATCGCAAATGGCCGGCAGCTAATATTGTACGAGGATGGCTTGTTTACCTTCTCTCTGCTCCTGCCACCAAAGATTGTTTGTGCCTTTTGCTTGCACTTCTTAATCTTTCCTTAATTAAGGAGAATAATTAAATGGTAGATTGTAGAGGTCAATACCAGAACTGTCTATTGAACTACTGATGGGTAACTCCATTGTCTTCACCCTTCCTGCTTTCCAAGATGAGGTCATTTTACTTTTAGAGACGATTGCAAATATATACAATATTAAGATTGTATAAAATGCTACACAGATATTTTTCGGGGTGTATGTTGTAGCCGTGTTGATCTAAGGACAAGATTCTTTGTGTAAATCCAATTTGAGTTGGTCTGATAAAAGATATCGGATTTACCACACAGCTGTTTTAAAGTCAAGCCTTTTCTACAGTAGTAAGTTAAGTGTATCCATTTTTGGAAATATTTCAACAATTTTGGATTTTTCAGATGCGTGTTTTTTGGTGAATTGCTTATATATTATTAACTTTGCTATTTAACGATTTGAATATTCACGGTTCTAATAATGTGTGGGGTCACCTAAATTTCATAGTTTTGCTTCTATGCTTTTTAAAAAATAAATCCCAACTTGCAAAGATTTGCCGAGATGACTTGTGTGAACACTTCTAGCTCACCACTTGAATGGCTCTGCTAGCAATGCACTGTATCCAGATTGCAGAGAACTGACCCTAGGTTACCATAGGGCTGATTCAAGATCTTCACTGTAAATGCTATAGCTTTATTGGAGGATGATCTAAAAATAAGAGTAACACAGGATTCCTGAGAAAGAGAAGGTATGCCTGGATTTGTGTGTCTTTGGCATTCACATTCTCTAGTTGCTATCATATTTTTCCTGTAGGCTTGTGATTTTATTCCCAGTTTCTGTATGTTCTCCGAAAACAGTTCCATCATAACACTAGTGCCAAGACTGAGTATTACGGAAGATATGGGATCCGACCTGAATTAACTTTCTTGCTCACAGAGCGCTGTCCCCGTGCAACAAGGTATTGCATTATAGCAGATGGGCCTTGGTACAGTTTCTGGACTGGGCAAATCCTTAGTTACCAGGGAGGGTCTGATTCTGGTTCATGTGCCTGCCAGTATAACTGAGTATCTTGGTTCCTGCTTTTTTATGCAGCTGAACTCTACTTTGTTACTAGTCTGCCTGCCAGTCACCTTCTATTGCTTTGCCTTTCCCTTATTTCTTTCCTATTTTTCTGACTGCCTCCTTCCAAACTGTTTAAAAAACCCCTGCTTACTTCTCCCAAGTACTATTTATAGACTAATTCATTTCAGCAGCAGCAGCAGTCAATTAGATAGGTGGTGAATCCTTTCTCCGGAGTTTGCCAAAGAGAATCTTTTACTTTAGTTGTTTGTTCCTGAGATTCTGCTGGAACTATTACAGTGTTTTGAAAATCCCTTTGGGCTTTGCTTATTTTGACTATGTTCTCAAACGCAAGTGTAAGGGTTTTGCTCTCCTCCTTTCCCTTCGAAGGAGGTTCAGAATAACGGAGCATGGACATGTTCATGATAGGGGCCTGCTTGACTTTACTTAAAGATGATAAAAAGAGGAATTTTGCATGAGTTTTCTAGTCAATTGTTCATTTACTGAAAATTGAGGGTGGCCTTACAAAAAGCTGGTGTTAATGGCTTGGTTAATTCCAGTGTTAATTCCATGGTTTTGGCTCTGCCGCCAGATGACACCAAGCTGGGGGGAGTAGTAGATACTCTGGAGGGTAGGGCTAGGATTAAGAGTGACCTAGACAAATTGGAGGATTGGACCAAAAGAAATCTCATGAGGTTCAATAAGGACAAGTGCAAAGTCCTGCACTTAGGACAGAGCAATCCCTTGCACTGGGACAGGCTGGGGCTGACTGGCTGGGCAGCAGCTCTGCAGAAGGGACCTGGGGTGACAGTGGACAATAAGCTGAATATGAGCCGGTGTGCCCTTGTTGCCAAGAAGGCTAACGGCATACTGGGCTGCATTGGTAGGGGTGTTGCCAGTAGGTCAAGGGAAGTGATTATTCCCCTCTATTCAGCACTGGTGAGGCCACATCTGGAGAACTGCGTTCAGTTTTGGGCCCCCCACTACAGAAAGGATGTGGACAAGTTGGAGAGAGTCCAGTGGAGGACAGCAAAAATTCTTTGGGGGCTGAGGGGCATGACTTGTGAGAAAAGACTATAAGAGAACTGGGCTTGTTTAGTCTAGAGAAGAGGAGAATGAGGGGGGATTTAATAGTAGCCTTCAATTACCTGAAGGGGGGTTCGAAAGAAGATGGAGCTGGACTGCTCTCAGTGGTGGCAGATGGCAGGACAAGGAGCAATGGTCTCAAGTTGCAGCAAGGGAAGTTTAGGTTAGATATTAAGAACAATTTTATCACTACGAGGGTAGTAAAACACTGGAACAGGTTATCCAGAGAGGTGGTGGACTTTTCATCCTTGTAGGTTTTTAATCCCCAACTAGACAGAGCCTTGCCTGGGATGATCTAGTTGAGGCTTGTCCTGCTTTGAGCAGGGTTTGGACTAGATGTGACCTCTTGAGGTCCCTTCCAGCCCTAATTTTCTGTGATTCTGTGCATGGTATAGCGCCGGTCTGCAGACTGCATCAAGCCTTGTGTGCCAGTATTGGGCCACCCCCCACCTCGTCCACACATGCTACGATTGGGGTCCATACCACCCTGAGTCCCCAGTATAGCATGCAGCCTGTGGGCAAGTTGGCATAGCACCAGGGATATATCTACGTCATGGGCCAGATATTGAGCACCTCTGGCTTATTGTATTAATAGAATTGAGCTTTGTTTTGTTTCATAGTGTAAAACTGAATAGGATTAGCAGTACAGTTTATCAGACCAGGGTAAGGGACTTGGAGGGAGTTCTGCTTTCAAATCGCGGTCCTGACTTTCCCTGAAACAGTCTCCTTGTGTCTTAGTTTTCCGTTTTATCGTCTGGGGGTTGTCGATAGTTATCTCCAGTGTCTCACCTGGGTGCTGTGAGGAATTATTAGTTTAATGAGTGATTTGGGAACATAAGTGGTAATATTGTTTTTGTCATTAAGAAGGGTCTAATCTCTCCTTTGAGGGAGAGTTGTGTCTGGAGAACGTGAGTGGCACAATCATTTTCTCAGATATAGACTTTTCTGGTAAATAGTAAGCTTGTTTAGGGCCTTATTTTTTATTTGGAAAGCAAATACTGTTTTAAATTGGGGTCAGGATTGATGCTGAATTAACCAGGTTCTCTGCTTCATCTACAGAACGGGGTCTAGGGCCAGCAGCAGCGTTTCACTTTCTTTTTGTTAAAACACCTATGTTTGTTTTTATGTTTTATTCGCTTTTTGGCACCTCTCTGGAGACAGTCAACCAGGAGGGGAACAACCAGTTCAATTGTAGGGTTGGATTTTGTGATATTACAAATCCTTGGCCACTAAAAACCAGCCTTAAAACTATTGATTTCCTTCAAGCTGACCAGGGAAGAACCATCAGCTGGTAATGAGTTTTGGTTCAGTGCTTATTTGGGCTGGATTTGACCTAGGGAGTAGGTGCAAAATCCCATAAACGTTTTGCTAAGCCTTCCTGAAAACACAGGTTGTAACCTGAACTAGGAAAGCCTATCTTTCATACCTTTTCTCATCACCACAGTGCAGAGAGAGAAATTGAAAGGGAAGGAATGTGGCAAATGCAGAGATTTCTCTCTTCAATTGTACCCCGACAGCCATTGTTTATTCTTCAGTGCTATGTTCCTAGTACATGACTTTCCAACTTACTTGGCCCCACGGCCCAGATCAAGTCCATGGGGCTTCTTGCAGGCTGGATGATCCACTTCCAGTGACGGGGCAGTGGCTTGTTGGCACTGCCCCATCTGCTGCTTTGGGACCGAGGGCATGAATCCTGCCTTTGATGTCAGTTGTGTCAACTGCAGTGACCAAGGACCTCAGATTTGGCAGCAGGCAAGGGGGTGGGGGTAAGCGGCAGAGTCGTGCTAATTCAGGGGCTCTGGTGCCATGCAAATAAGCCACTGCCCTGCTGCTGCAGCACCGTGGACCACAATTGAATGCCTTGGCCAGCGGGCCACCCATTAGATAGCCCCGTTCCTAGTAGAGCACCTCATTTTAAACTAGTCTTCTGAGAAAATCATTTGTACCTAGTCTCACTTCCCTCTTCTATAGTGGTAAATCCTTTTCAGAACAAGGTGTGATAAGAACACTTCTACTCCTAATAACATCAGTTAAATCCAAGGTAGATTATTTACTTTTTAAAGCAAATTTCAACTATGTGGTCAAGTTGTTGGCTTCCAGTATTTCATCAGTAAGAACGAGTGGTTCTAAAGTAGTACCGTTGCTGTCCTAGAAATAGCAAGGGTAATAGTTGCAAGTATTACCGTGTCAGAACAAACTCCTCCTTGGCCATTCCTATCCGAGGCCACGACTGTTTCCTAGCAACTTCTGCGAGGGGATTAATTTGTAGATTAGATGCAGCACAGCTACCTTACCAGGTTGAAGCAAGATGTAATTCCACTGGTTTTTGAATGGACAGATGATAAATACAAGGTTGAACATTTTTGCTGGGGACATTGCAAAGAGAGTTCAACAAATAGATTCATTATCTTTCCCTCGGGGCATTTAACCTACCTGAAGCTGGTTGGTACCGAGGGAGAACTTGCATCCAGGGATGGGGGTGGAAGTAATCTGTCCAGGAGGGGGAGGAGCCGCAGAAAAAATCACGGTATAGCATCATATGGCCGCAAGTTTTAGCCTCTTGAGTTTCATACCTTTTTTCTTCGGCATGCATAAGAAAATGCCAGTATCTGTAAAGATACAGACTTCAAGCTGGGAATAATCCTGTCACTAATTCAATTGAGGCAGAATGCAATTTACCTGTGCTAGTATCTGGCCAGGATGTTGCAAGTGTCACCTTGACTATTGCAACAAAGTCCAAGGTATTTTTTTTAACCCCAGCCTGTTAGGACATCTGATTTCTGACCATTTTGAAAGATGGCATCCCTAGCAGAATAGTACTTCCTCAGACCAGGTTGGTTTAGTCCAGACTGAAAGAAGAATCTGATATTGGATAACCAGAACCACTTTCTGCAGGTTAGGTGATCGCTTGAGGATTCCAGTTTGAATCATGCTCTGGGTCCAGATTTTGAAAGCTTTTGGCACCTCAGTTCCTTCGAGGTTCCGGGCTCTGAGTCTCTCCAGCTCTTGGCTTTACAGGTTCCATCGCAGACCAGTGTAATATGGATATTTCTGGTCAATGCCCTGATCTCTCTCTTTTTTTTGCTCCTTGAACCTGGTGCTCACCTAGTGCTTTTTTTTTTTTTTTTTTAAATCCCATTGCCATGACCAGAGAGGAGTAGTCAGTTTGCCATGCTTGAAGCTTGTGTGAAATTATCCGTTTATTGATGAGCTAAAAATGTTGCTAGAGGAGCAGTAAAAGAGAAGGAAATCCCTCACATTCCTATTGTCTGTTAAGATGGCACATTTAGAAGCTGTTTTGCAATTGGAACATTTCTGAGCCCAGCAAATGTGCATTAATGGCAGGGTTTCTCCTCTATTCCAATGTTCCAGTGATGTAAAATGAGTCCATTGGAGTCCATCAATATTGGGGATTCACTCGGGTGTGACCAAGGGCTGTTGTACTGGCCTCCTTCATAACTCTAGAAGCAATTGACTTGGCAGACTTTCATCACTCAGGCTGCCTTTCGTTGTTGAGGAAGCAGCTGGAAACTCATATTTTGTTTGGCAGCTTCTTCCTTCCCCCAGGGCTGCAGTGCCATTTGATTAGGCTGGAGAACAGCCGGCCTACAGCAGAAGTGTAGTATTCCCAGTAGAGCTATGCTAATCTTCCAGTCTCTCCCTGCTCCCTCTCAAGCCAAGGTGTTGAAGGAAGACATCAAGGAAAAATAGAAGGAAATGAGGTGCTCTGTTAAGTCTCTGCCTCTCTTCTGAAACTCCACCCCAGTTCAGAGTCTAGCATCAATAGCTGCTTCCTCGAATTCTGTGCTCTTCTTGAAAATCAGCTGTGCCTGCTTCTGTCCCAGAGGCCTGAGGAAGGGTACTGTGATACCCAAAAGCTTGCCTATGTCTGTATAGACCATACAGTTGTTCCAATACAACATATCACCCACAAGAGTTCTCACTTTCTTGAAAATCAGGCACCTTTTGTTCACATGTTGAGATCTTTGCATGAAAGGAGATAACTAACTAATCATTGGACAGAGTGGGCATGATCTTCATTGTACTGATGGGGAAACCAAGTTTTAGAGAAGCGTAGTCACTTGCCCCAGGCCCCATACCCATCGTTTTGACAGCGCTGGGAATAAAAGCTGGATCTCAACTCGGTGACAGAGCCAGGGAGGTTATTTCAGACCAGGGTAAGCCCTTTCCTAGGTAGTTAAAAGAACTTTGGGCACTTCTGTTTTGAAGCCATCATGTTCCACTTTATGATATGAGCACTTGGGTTTTTTAATTGGTTCCTACTGATTGTAGATGATCCTCTGCTCACAGCAGTGGTGCTGAGACCTCCAGATGAGTTAATTGTAGTAAACTTGCAACCTGAAATTCTTGACATTGTCACCAAGTGAATTTGTCACTTAAAACAAAACAGAATAAGACAGAGATTGGTCTGTCCTTGAGAGCAGGGGAAAGATTTGGCTGTTATCCGTCTGTCTAGTAAATCTTGATAGTGACTTCCACAGGAGTCTGTATCTTACAGATATTTTCTCTGTGCTTACAATGATTATAACTGGCCCTTGTGATTTTCCAGTTTCCAGTGTCATATTTTGTGTGTTTAACACCCAAATGCCTCTGCTTTACTCCCGTCTCACACCCCCTGAGTTTACAAGCTGCCTTTGTGTCTCTCACTTGGGGGCGGCATTCTCCCACAACACATCGAGTCCAACAGGCAGCTATTTCTCCAATAACTAGCAGCTCTTATCTGGAGGAAAACACACTGTACTAGTCTGTGCAAAGCAGTGGTCTTCAACCCTTGGGTCATTAGGTTGCGACAGAGTGTCTTGGGATTAGTGGTCCTTTTGCAACTGTTGGGACTGATCTCTTCCGTGGATGTGACTTTCCTTGGGTTGATGTTACTTCTCAGAGTATTGGGGGTGGGCTGTGAAGCCAAATTACATTAAAACAACACCCAGAGGCAGTTGCCTGAGAAACCTGCTTTTGCTTCATTATACAAACTTTCCACATGTAGTGAATCATGACAATAGGAACATGGCCCTTGTTGTGCCAGTTACGACGATGCTATAACTCAGAGTGAGTTTTGCCTTTATAGCAGCTGTGGATAAACTTGTGAAATGCATTTGATAGGCAGTGGGGAATTTTTTCCCCCATCCGTGTATGATTGTTACAGGGAGACTGATTTTCTCTCCACACCCAGCCATTGTTAGAGTACATTGGGTACGCTTTTGTGCTTGACGCTTTAGGGGCTATAACAATATTTATTTGTAGATGTTATTTCCCACTAGTGTAGTATATGTATGCTTGGTTTAATAACCAGAAGAACTTTCCTGAGAGCAGTAAAAGTAAAGTTTTGAATCTTTAAAGCAGTATGGAAATCTTTCGACAGTCTCTGATAGCAAGCTCTTTCACTGGCAGTACCTCCAATAATGCTTCCTTGTACAAGAATACCAGACACTAAAGGCTCTAAAATAACTTATAATATTGGCAATGAGTGTTAAATCCACTGTACATATGCAGTGCACTTTGGTCTCGTTTAAAGAACACCAGATCTCTGCTAATTGGCAGTGGTGCTGGGCTAAAGGGTTGAAGAGAGAAAATGAAGGATACCTGGCTATACACTGGGGTTTGTACCTTTAAAGGACCAAACAGGCAAAGTGATATTTTAGCTCTTGAAAGCCGTTCCTCATGTCTGCGATGTCAGATTGGCATGATATACTAGTGAAAATCTCTCCTCATTTCAGCTTTCACAATATTTTAATACATCGGCTTGCAGTATGCAAATAAACTGAAGCCTAGCTGTGACTGGCTGAGTTACTTCTGTCACAATCCCTACCACCCACATGGATGAGCTGTTCACAGCTTTGTTGAAATCAAAGTTTTCCTCCTGTTTCCTCTAACACAAGAGAATCTTATAAAAATTCTGCATGTATGAGGGCACCCGTGAGTTTCACCGTCTCTTCACGTACAATCTCCTGATGATTCTTCAAACACTGTACTTAAAACGTGACCGTAGTGAAGAGATTTACACCATTAGAGACTCGACACGTTACCGGACAGTTGAACGGACTTTTGTTATTGTGGCGCCCTCGGAATTGGTGGAGTGCCTAGAGGTGCTCTGTTACCCAGCCCTGTTGCTGGTATTTGAACCAGATCCTTGATGCACAGCACCCAGCATCGCCTGGGGGACAGCGGGAGAAGTGGGGCATCACAACACTCCTCTGCACTGTTCCTCCAAGTCAAGGGGTTCCTCAGTGTCGCAAGTTAAAGAGGACAACCTACAGCAGCTTTGCACTTAGAAAGGATATATCCTGAGCAAAGGCTCTAGCCGTACATCTTTTTTGTGCACGTGACATGGAAATATGAGCGACTTCAAAGCTATACATGGGACTTGGGGCAACTGCAGAGGGAGATCAGAACACAAGTACTGAATCTGACTCGGGTTGCCCAGATCGCTGTTCGTACGTTCAGAATAGCAGACGTTGTGGTCTGTAACTGTTCTGTTGTGTATTTGGTTTTTCCTAAAAAAAAAAAAAATGGAAAATGTCTTCTAGAAGTTGATTAGACTCAGGAGCTTGACTAAGACTTTGTATAGGAGCAGCTTTCCTAATTAAATGGGCCAGTCACCACAACTGACTACTTTAAATGCAACAACTCATCTTACCTTGGTTACATTGCAAGAAATATTACCTTTTGCAGCTATGCCAGAATGGCTCCCCTCCTTCCCCCCACAGCGCTCCCATGCTTGCTAATTCAGGAGGCAGCTGGGCCCGCTAGTCCTTTTCCCAGGGAGACATCTCTGAGTTATCATTGGGGTACCCTAGGAAACCCCTCAGCAGAGGCTGTGTAAAAAGGGCCCCAAATCATTGTTCCTCCTGACTATGCCTCTTTCTTTTTGAGTATGTGCTGCCTGCCTAGGCACTGCAAAGGACTGCTCGTGTCTCTGAAACCCCCAGGCACTTAAGAGGTGGCCTTTACTCCTTGGGGTCCTGCAGTCTCGATTTATGAGTCTGCAAGTTAACATAACCCATGAATATGCATATGTATATCACTCTGATGACATACTGATCTGGCTCTTCCTTTTATTCATTAGAGTGGGTTTTTTGGCATATTTGCATTCATCAGAAAATATCAACATTTAGATCAGCACGACTCTATCAGGTTTCTTTGTGTTTCTGAATGAAAACCTCAAACTTAGAAATGCCATGCTTCCAACTGAAGGCAGGGTTTGATTTACTCCCTGCATGTTGTACACGTAATTTAGTGTTTCCCTAGCTCTTTGTAGTGAGTTTTAATTACATGTCTCTTTGGCCGCTGATACTGCTGTGGTCTATCTACACGCTACTGAATGTGCGACACCGAGGAGTAAATTACTGTAGGTTCACAAAGGGAACCCTTAGCTTTGCTAATTGCTCACAGGACAGCGGGTTTTGTTGCGAGAGACTGCTCATTAGAAGTTGACTAGCTTAATTT
>NW_005842740.1:738759-748208 GCF_000455745.1 Alligator sinensis
TCACATAGGGCAGTTGGCTCACATTCAGCCTCCAGAGGAGAGGTTGGGGGTGTTGATGTGGCCAGTTTAACCACCTGCCTCGTAACGAACAGATTGTTTGGGACTTGATTCATTAATTCTCAGAGCTCCACAGCCCTTGCTGACCACAGCTTTCTGATTTCAGGGCTGATATTAATGGCTGTTTGACAGATACAGCAACAGATACAAGGAGAGCAATGGTCTTGACCTCTTTGATTTATTCCTGTACGTCTGGTATTTTTCCCTGTGTTTGTATTTACTCTTGAAGGTTTGAAATATAGCTGATGTAGCTACAACCACTGGTTTTTGGAAAGTGGATGAGACGAGCCATTAACTCAGAAAGCACAGGGAAATAAAGTGAATAATTTAGAAATGTCTCACTGGTATCTGAATTGTTTCCCATTTTTCCAATATCATTTGTATTACAGCTTTAGTGATGGGATAGCATATCCTGAGTAGGGTCAGCGTACAATTTCTCTCTCTTCTGCTGCCTCACTTCTCCAAGGAAAATGAGAACACGGAATAGGTTAGCCAGTGCTGTTCCATTGGCTAAACGTTTTAAATTGACGGATGATTTTTTTGAAGGTGTGTTAAAATAATTTGTAAAATTTTTAAGCTGGAGTTTTTTCTGATCTAACTTGCTTCACTGATTCTCTTAGGCTGGAAACAGACATTGCCTTTGTGATGCCAATAACATTTTTATGGTGGCACAAAGCCCAAGCCAACAGACATCCATGCCACTTGTTGCGCCACAAATGCCCAAAGTTGTGGTTGTGACAGTAGGTGGTAAACGCTTGTGCCACTTTTTTGTGGCAGGCGTATGCTTTATGGCAGGAGGGTGCAGGCAGCCTGGAGCTGTCCATGGTCTCCAGCTGCCCCAGGGCTTCAGGGGCCAGATCCTACACCCTGTGGGAATTCCCCAGGAGCCTCAGGAATCCTCAGACGGGGTTCCCTGGGCACACATCACACTTGCGTGCCTCGACTCAGGACAGCGGATGGCATCTGTGTCGCTCAGTGAAGGGGATTATCCTGGCACAGCTGATCCCAGTGCAAGGATGATGCCTGTGCATAGCCTCACCTGACTGTGCTGTATTTTCTGCAGGCACACTGGACACTAAATTCATTTGCCTGTCCAGTTCTTTAATCCTATGCATGTTTGCTTTTCAAATTGAGCTCTGGTCTTCAGGAATTTAATGTGTGCATTAGGTAACAAGAATTTCTCAGAAGCTGAAAGGGAGCACCTTGTTGTCTGAAACAGGTATGTCTTTGCTACTGAGAGAGATTCTGCAGATAACGGAGTAATAACGTGAATGGATGGAATAGGCCCTTACCTGCGGACCAGTGGTCTGCATGGGAGAACACAGTTCTGAGGTCCCACCGGCATACCTTGTCCCAAGCTTCTGCTATGTGTCTTATTCCCCAGGCCTGAATGGAGCTGCTTGTGGAGCCAGTGAGGTTTTGGGAGACTGGTAAGGTGGAGATTGGTAAACCTGCAAAGAACCTTAAGTGGCTTGAGCCTATCTGGCATTAATTGGTCTTGGGTGCCAGGGGGCGAGAATGACCATTGATGCACGTAAAGAATGAGCTACGGGGAACAACATGATAACATTTCCTTATATGACTTCTGAGGAGGCATTTTAATCTGGGGGTGCAGCCGGCTGCTCTGTGCCATTCTGGATCTCTCTGCAGCTGTTTCCTTAAGTCGTTTTGGTGGTTGGCAGCATTTCTGAAGCACTCTGATTAAGTGAGATGTTGGGGAAGTTCAGAGCCTAATTTCTTCTTCGTAATTAAAAATGTGTGTGTCTGTCATGCTGACGATGATTAGTTTGTATTTTCTCGTGGCCTAGTAGGAATATGGCAGTGAATCACTTTGTAAGCAGCTGTCCTCTAACAGCTGAGCTAGGTTCAATATTTGATTTAGGCTAATCAAAGGGCTGGGGTAGGGCTAATGTTTGCAGACTGATTGTGATAAAGCATACAGATCAACTGCTTCACAGCCTGGCAGTGTCATTCACAGGGGACCATGGATTATGTGGTTTATCCAGTACTTGAGTAGCCAGTGGTACAAAAGGCAGAAAGAGAACTGGGAATAATGTTTTTCCAGTATGTCGGTTCTGTATCTTACACGGGTTCGCAAAAACTGTGCTCTGCAGATCTCTTGCTCTTGTCCCGTGGGAGGCTGGCTGGTTATATTGTCCTAGCATTCCCTTATTTCCACCAGCCTGATTTCATTAAAAGAGAGCTAAGAATAAATTAAATGTGTTCCTCTTGCTTTTTTTTTTATTAGTTTTAGGCAGATGATACATATTTAACTGTTCTTGACAATCTTTCTTCGTAATAGTTTCCTTCAGCAACCCAATCATCTAGTTGATCTGTCTTAGTCTTTGGCAATTAGATGCTCAGAAATAAATCCAATAAAGCAATCTGCTTTGTGATTAGTACCCCTGTGTTCACAATCCCATGTAACACTGGCCTGCCATAACATGTTGCAAATTCATCTCTGATTTGCCATCCAGTGTTGCCTGTAGGTTTAGCAGCTTGATAGATTTGTTCCTCCTATGTATATACGTGTTTTGAATAATTTTTCCCAAGCTATATTTGCTTATTTTTTGCGTTAAATCTAATGTTATTTTTTGTCCATATGTCTAATTTCTCTTAATCCATTTATGTTCCGTTTCTCTTCCCTAAAGGTCTTTCCAGCCCTCCTCCAATTTAGCATCTATATGAATCACGAACACATTTTGTTCTCTTCATTTCCTAAACGCAAAGATCTGTTGTTTAACGCCAGATCTTAATAAACGTTCGAGTAGCATCCAGTTAGTCACTTCCTCAAATAGATGCATTATCTTGATGGTATATATAGTGTATATTGCTAAAACAGGAGATTGAGCCTTCAAGTAAATGGATTTCATTTGACATGTTTTAGCTATGAGAGGCAGCGATGGAGTTGCATACATTCTCCTGCTTAATATTTCCAAGAGCTGAGGAACTGGAACGTGAGGTGTCGAATCTAATCTAATTGTTTGTTGCTTAATATCATGGTTTTACCGGGTCAGGATTAAAGCATCCATGCAGGTGGGGCAAAGAGAAAAAGCTTAACTGAATGTTATCCCTTCCACATCTGTTCTCCAAACAGACTCTTTTGCCTTCTCAGTACAGAACTTTTCACCTGTGCTTTATGCTCATTATAGAAGCTTATGCTAAAAAAATCATATTATAATTTAGAGATGGATGCTTTGGAAAACTCAGACCCCCCAGGGTTGAACTCCATTTTTTTTTCTCCGGAAGCCCTTATTTTGAAATGCTTGAGAGAGAGAGAAATGAGGAGATATAAGAAACAACTAGGAGAACTTCTTGTATCATGATTTCTTGTCAGCAGAGTAGGGAAGTTTGTTCTTCTATTCCGGCCCCTCTCTCCCCCGGCCTTTTCCTTTCAGTTTTCAGAGCTGTATAAATGTTAATTTTTGGCAGCTGGAACAAATAATCGCCTCGATACAGTATTAGCGTGTTGTGTGTCAAGTTTAAAACTGTGGAAGGGAATAGGAAAAGGAATCCTTACCTGTTGTCACAGGGGAGAGGTACAAAGGCCAAACCAATATGCTGAGCAGCTGTCACCCCTGCTCCTCAACCTCCAAATGCTATATTAAGTTATAGACAAATTCATTATCTTGGTGAAAAAATATTCTATGAAATAAACCATTAAAGTGAATGACGAGGTTTGCGGTAAACATAATTGACTTTCTTAATGCGCACCTACAGGTACGGGGTAAAGATACGGCTTTAGAATTTGTTGGGTCGGGTGCTTTCAAGATCAAAGCCCTATTTCTTTCACATTAGTGTTGGTGAAGTGCCCGCACTCCTCTGTGTTTCACTCTGTTCACGGATTGCTTCTAGTGTCATTTAGGCTAGGGACAGAAATTATGCACAAATCGATATAAGTGATTGGAAACTGGTTCAAATCTGAAATACAGCAGAAGTTCAGTGCGCATAAATTACTTTCAAAATGATGGAACCTGGTTTAAGATGAACCTGGATGGATGTAGTATGGGACTTGAGCCGCCTTAACCTAAATCAGTTATCGACCTTCTGTCCCAGATCCCCTCCAGATTCAAGTTAACTCAGTCCCCCAGCATCCCAGGATGCTTTGCATCCTCCCTGCACCTCCCCCCCCCCCCCCTTTTTGGGGGGGGGGGCCAGCCTTGGCCCAAGCTTTCTGGGCTAGCCTTGGCCCAAGCTGTCTGCTCCAGCCCAGCAAGGAGGAGTGCTCTAGCACCCTCTAGCTTCTGGCCTGGGCCACTGCAGGCATGCGGCTGCATTTCTGGAATCAAAAGTGAATGTCTGTTCACTTGCTTATTGGTCCAATCTACGCAGCTTAGACTGACCTGCGAAGATTGAGTCAATTCAGCCTTGGGCTTTTTGACTGTCGGTACTTAGCCTTAGTGCTGGGTTTGTTTGAGTTCTCCTTGGTTAAAGAGATTCTCATACTCTTACGATTGGGTATAACTGTGGAGTAGACAAATATGTTACCCATAATTGCTGCTTGCTTTTGGCTCAGAATGGTCCAGTAGTCCTTATCCAAAGGTTAAAACCTTCTTCATGCAGAGATGGGTCCAATAAAGATGTTGGAAAATTGATTTGTTTTCTGTCCAGTGTGTTCATTCCATCCTAGGGTGTTTTGCAAAGGCTATTCCGGCCTCGGAAAAAATGACTTCGTAAATACAGTTTCCAAGAAGTCTTTCTAATTCTTCTCCATGTGGCTCTTTTCCTGCTCTGTCCTGCTGGGGTATAATTCCACCTGATTAAATATTTGTGAAAAAAAATCACTCCCAGGTGCCTCTGAATTTACAGTCTCCCGATGTGTCCGCATCAGACCTTGTGGTAATTTCATTCTTGCCTCTCACTCGCTTGTGTGCGCGCTCTGTGTCTGCACAGGACTGGCATCTCCTGCAGTGTTTAATGAGAGTGTTTCATTTCCCCACACCAGGTCCCAGGTTTATGTTAAAATTACATTCATCTTGTTTGAGTGCCTTTTTCTTTAATAATGTGACATCATTAACAGGCCCTGCACAGCCAGAGCCCATAACTTTCTTGAAGCTTCCACTGAGCTCAAAGGCTGAGCCGGTCGTGGACTGCACCTAATTGTCGTGTTTGTTTGTTTGGGGAATTGAACTGCTCGTTTTATGCTGAACTCTGAGACTGTAATTTTTTTGTTTGCTTGTATTTCAGCGCAATTAGCTCTGGAAACTTAATGTTTTTCATTTCATTGTAGCGAGCGGCTTGCTGTTTGCTTCTGCTTGGGATGCAGCTCTCAAAAAGGCCCGTTTCATATGGTAGCAATGTTGTTAGAGGGACTCCGAAGGGTCGTAATAAATATCTTCCTGAAAGGAAAGGTTTTTAGGTCTCATTGCGTGTGCTTTGGCTGTTTCAACATGTTTTTCTGTCATCCACCGCGATTATTCTTGGAGCTGATCACAGAATGGCCGATTGGAGACTAGCATGGTGCCATGAAAGAGAAGAGGTCAAAAGTGGCATCGGAGCATTGTATGCCACTTTTGCGAATCAGAGCCCGTAACCCACCAAAGATCACAAGGCCCTTTAAAGGCTCCTTCTCTGGGATGGGACTCACCTCTGTCTTTTATTCAGAGGCTGTCACTCCGACAGAAGGTTTTTCTGGCTTTCACCTAAGGGAGCCCATTTCCTTCATCCCGGTTCTGGCTAGGGTTTTGTTGGAGGTTGTTTGCAGGGAGCATTCACCAGACGTCCACATATTACAACGTGATACTTTCTCCTTACGGAAAGCAAAGCCATTTCCTTTCTCCTTCCACTGTTACTCCAGGAAGGTATTTGCTCCATCCATCTCCCCATCCTCCTTTAGGAGTTTTTGGACAGACTGTTTAGTCTCCAGTTAGGCTGCAGGAAGTGAGAAGCTTCGGGACCTCTCTTCTAGAGGCTCCAAAATATTTGTAAGGATCTTCAGTACCTGCTACCACAAGAGGAGGTAGCATTTGTTTAGTGGTTGGGATACTGCCTTGGGACTTGGAAGAGAGAGCTTCTGTTCTCAGCACTGCCTTTAGCTTATGTAATAACCTTGAATAAGTTGCTTCTCCCCTCCTGTGTATTTGGATGGCAGTTCTTTGGGGCAGGAACTCACATTTATAGTGGAACTGTCATTTGGGTTTAGCCTTTATTCATTACAGTAGTGTTCACTTGACAATTATAGCTTTTTTGGAAGTTATTAGAGAGGTCAAGGCCAAAATGGTCCTGGAAACTGGCCCATCCGTATCCCAAGCAGTAATCCTTTTGGGGTGCAGACACATCACCAAGATGGTGGAGTAGCCCAAGTTCAATTGAGATCAGTACTGTACACATTTTATCTATAACCAGCAACTTTTGTCTTCAAGCCTATGAATCCAGCATCCTTTGCCAGCACTGGGGGAAGGCAAGGAGAGGAAGAAAGATGCATAAGTCTTTTTTCAATCAAATACAAAAGGCAACAGAGAATGAAAGCTTTAAACTTAATATATCATCTGGGCAGAAGCAATCATCCTGGCTCTGCAGTGTTTTAGGTGTTTAGGTGTTACTTAACTGAGTCCACATTTTCCAGGACTGAAGTGCTGGAGACCAAAAGGTGGCAAACTAATAACTAACAGTATCACTGAACAGAAATCACGGTGGCTTAAATAAGCTTTCTGACTTATTTTCTCTTTTTGTCTTGAAGGCTCAGCTGTCTCAAGTTGTGGAAGAAGTGGGGAACCAGAAGCAAAGAGCAGATATGGTAAGTGTGATCTTCCTTTTATTCCTTGTTTTGTACTGCAGTAGAAGAGTGGCACATACAATTTTAATGCCCTTAAATAATATTCATCATTCCCCAATTCCAGATGTGAACAGCATATGAGTACTGTAAGGAGGGGAGTGAGAGAGAGCAAGGAAGCCAGCAGGTGTCTGTGCCCCATGAAAAACTGTTGCAGGTCTGGTACCTTAGGAGTTTCAACACCTACTTGACATGCACTCTGCTGAGGGTTAATGGTACTTCTGACTCTTCCTGGCAGTTTGCCTTGTTTGTTAACAGTTCTAGAAAGGAAGCAAAATTTTTATTTCATAATGAATTAGATCCCTTCCTCAGGCAGCTGTGTATTGAGCCTGAGATGTGACAAGGGACCGTAGGTGAGATGAGACAATAGTCTGCAAAGCAAATTATTATTTCTGTTAATTTTTCAGCTGTGTTTGTCTCTTCTATCAACTCTAATCCCTAGAGGAACCAGGAAAACACACAGGCTGCAAAACAAGGGGGTGGGAGGGGTGACATGGTGCGGTTACTTTACTGTATAAGCTCCTTTATATGCAGGAATGAATTAAACATTAGCATTTAACCATTCACCTCCTTGTGGTATGCAAATGAGTAAGTCGCAAGGGCTTCATCTGCAGATTTTTTTTTCCCCATAAGCAAACCTGAATAGCGCAGAACAGAAACAAGTCAGTGTCTGATACTGCATGATATTAAACTGGGTGAATTTTAGCAGTCATGAAAAATGAATGGCAACTGGCACTGCCAATTTGGAGCAGGTGCTGAACAAGCCTCTGGTCTAAAACCCAAGTCATAACATACATTATGTCTTGGTAGTATCCTGGATTTTCTCACCACTCTGCTAATGTACATAAATCCCCCCTTCAGTGCTCCTGCTATTCTGGTAATGGGTTGCCTCACATCTGTCAACGTTTCTCAGCTTGGCTGTGTTGCTCTTTGCTGTTCTAACATTGAGCTTTTTTATAATAGGAGACTGTCAGTGTTGTTAAACTGTCTGGTTCTTCTGTGATGTGGACAGATGTGTTTGAAAGCTTAGGCACTTTCTCTAGTGACATAGGCCAGATCTGAACCGAGATCTCCAGAGAAGATGGTATTAATCCCACGTGCCATCTTATTACATGCTTTCTTGTCATGGTTTTTAATTTTGAGCGCTGAGATTTGGATATACCTGAACAAAAAGCTGTTGCATTTTCAAGATTCTGACCTCTGCTTTACCAGCATGTCAGAAGCTTTCCCTTGGGTTACATGAATGAGGTTTCAGTTTACTATGGCTAGGGAATTCCCCAGGATGCTGCATGCGTCGCTTTCTTCTTTGCAGGCCCTGTCTGGACTGCTGGACTCTAGGTTGGTAGTAATTTAGAAAGGAGGCAGCAGAGTGCTAAACTTTATCTAGTCTGGTTGTTCAACAAACAAGGAAATTTCTTAACGGATAGTTTTTTCTCCCTCCCTCATCCTCACATCCTCCTTGGGAGGGGCTGACTTAATGTAACACTTTCTCATTAGCAATGGCTATTGGCTTTGCAGAGGTTTTCCCTCTTTCCACAAATAAAACATTCCTCCTGGAGAAGAATTCGTCACTCCTTTCTTACCGCTTGGCAGGTGACAGAGTAACGTCTCCCTTGGCAGATTGCCTGGAGCCCCTGCCCCAGCCTTCTCCTTACTAGTCAACACAAGACTTTTCCTGGCTTGTTTCTCCAGCTTTAGTGTGTCACCTGCATGGCCTTATTTTCAGACTCGTTTTTAGGTTGACACTTCAACAATTGTTTTCCTGATTTGGGTTCCTTGCATCTCACCTTTGTTCTTGTCCCCCTCCACTCGCTCGCCTGTGATCCGCTCCTCATTATTTGAGGCTAAGCTTCCATGGCTGGGGAGGTGCAGAAAGGCCACTTCTTGCCCTGTGTTCTGACAGGCACGGATATTGCTTTTCAGCGGCAAGCCTGTGGACAAGCGTCTAGCTGTAAGTGAAATGGAAGAAACACCTGTGAGATGCTATCACGCAGGTCAGTGGGTCTTCAGGCTGCTCCTCGGGATAAGCCTCTGCTCAAGAGACGTATCTACAGCCACTGCAAAGAGTGCTAATGGTTCTCTCACCCTCCCCAAAGTGGTGGAGAGGAAGTGATGTGCTCAGCAGTCCAGGGTCTTGCTGGCTTTATCTTAGCAGCACATTTGATGGGGTTTCTGCAGTTATGCTATTGGGAGCACCGGAGGTGCCATGGTAAATAACTCATTCGTTACATCCTGATCACTTCGATGCAAGCCCATGTAGCAGCAGTCTGTTGGAATGGTGGCTTGGACTACAGAGAGCAGCACCCTGTTTCAGGGAGTCATGTCTGCATAGAAAACCCCAGAAGTGTTGGCACGTGCAGCTGGGTGGCAGTGCAGTGGCTTCGGTCCGTAACTTGCTGCATCAAAGGCATAATAGACCCCCTCTGCTAACTGGAATAGCGTATTCCGGCCCACGATTCAATTATTTCCCTGCTAAAAGTCAGTTTACTACTGGAAAGAAAGAAATTTAAATATCTTCAGCTAATTGCAGTTGACAAGACAAAGGCAGTTTGACTTTCCAGTATTAATTAGCAAACCCATACTAATTAGCTTGTATAAGCACAATTCATGCTTCTTTCCC
>NW_005842740.1:748239-754536 GCF_000455745.1 Alligator sinensis
GTCTCTGGGCTGTGCTGCTGTATCATTAACATACTTCACCCTAATTAGACATGGCCAGTAGTGGCTGGAGAAATGAGTTTGTGATTACAACCATAAAAAATCCTCTAATATTTTATATCCTTCAGGGAACTTGAACCTAAAATTTATTTTCTGATTTAAGAGACATTACCTCTGTCATCGTGCTGTGTAATTATAACAATGGACCTTTGATTTTCTCTCTCACCCTTCAGTTATTTGTTTTTCCTCATTTAGTTTTTGTAAGTATTCCCGTTGGGAGCATGCTGTGTCTGACCGACTTCCTGATGGAGTTTTGTACCATACGGTACAGGAGAGAGTCTCCAGTCAATCTGGCAGGACACGGCCTGAAGCTGGGTCACCAATTGCTTCTGGTTTTGCAATAAAAAGGTTGTCTGCTTTGTTTGTTCTTGTTGAACAAAGCTTTTGCTTTGTAAAGTTAAGCTTGTTTGCCCACTTTTTTTTTTTTTTTTTTTAAAGCAATTATGTGAACACAAGAGTTGTTGGGTTGTTGTTTTTATTAAATTGATCTGGAGTCTGATCCTTTCCCCAGAGCTTGCAGTTCTGTCTGGAGGTTGTCCATAGTATTTGCCAGCACCAGTAGCTCCCTTGGCTTTGGGTCCCAGGATCTTTGAGCACATGGTGCTTTAGTTTAATACTTCTTTGGCATAGTGGGTTAAGAGTCAGTGGCCTGGTTGTATTGCCATTTGCCCTTGCTGAGAAACCCAGCAAAGTGTCCTCTGCAGAGGGTTGTTTTTAATTCCTTTCCTTTCCATAATTTTATTTTCCTTCCTTTGTATCTCTTATCGCCAGGAGGGAATTCTCTGGCTCATGCTTGCTATACAAATAGTGGTCCAGGGTCCTTGATCTTCAACTTCCTTTCAGTTCTGTTTTATAGCACTAGACATTTCTGTGAAGACTTTTGCCACCACTTAATCTCGGAGGGAAGCAGTGTTGGTGTTTGGGCACTGAACGGGCGTCTGAATTTTCATTGTATTGAAGTCTTCTGGGCATCTCTGGCATTTCTTTCAAAGGAGTTCATATTAAATCCCAAGTCTTCAGCCTGCTCGTTGGAAAGAAATATGTTTAACCTGCTGAAAGATTTAAGGGGACTAGTCTGAAATGTTGCTTAGCAAGGTGGGAAGGCAAAGAAGTTTCTCTGAGAAGTAGCTCTAACAAAATAAGAAGAATTTCAGGACCTAACAGAAGAAACTAAGAAACAGGAGAGGGACAGAAAGAACATGTGGAAATGGGGAATGCAAAGGGCAGGTGTGGAACAGCCACAGAATCAAATGATAAGATGAGTATGACGAAGGCGGAGGGAAATGCCTTCAAATGGCCGAATTTTGAGCCGCATTTCTAGCTGGAAGGAGACTCAACCGGGCTTAGGAAGGGATACAGAAGGAGCAGTAGCAGTAAACATGGAGAGAGAGCTGTGATTCTTTACTAGATGTAAACTGGAAAGCTACACAAAGCCCACTGTAGAAGCGGAGTTGAGAAGGATCCTTAATGTGCAAAGTTTAGTGGGAAATGCAAGCCTCAGATGTATTTTCTGATTTAAGAGGAATCACCAGTAGCATTGTGCAGTGTAATTATAACAGTGGAATGGTGTCTTCTCTCCCTCTCACCTTCCCCTTATTTATTTGTCCTCATTTACTTTATAAGCAGCAGCAGGTTTCAGAGTCGGGCAGTAAAAAGCCACATTGTTTAGAAACATTTTTTTGTAAGTGGCATCTGCAAGCTTTAGCTTGGATTTGATACCCAGCACTCGCCAGGATTCAGTCTGTGGGTGTTAGGAAGAGTACACCTCAAAATAGAAAGACCTCAGGTGGGGAGCTGGGCAGTCGTGCTAAGATATAAAACATCCGTCTTATCCCTCCTTAGCAGTGAAAGGTGATCGAACATACAGTGTAGAATATCACCAAGACAACAGGAATGATTAAAGTAGAGACTTGCAGAGAAATGTAATCCTCCAGATTATCTACAAATGGATGACACTTAAATCCATAGGAATTAGAGTGCTGATTTGTTGTAGGTATAGGTAAACTGACACAGTTCATGACCTCGTAGATCACCTAGGTTAGGGAAAGGCTTTAAAAAGAACAGGGCATTGTTCTGCTTCAGGCGGAGGCTACAGAAAAGGGAATGGGCAGGTAAATTCTCCATCCAGAATGACAAGGCTTTAGTTTCCAAATTGTTTTGGATGACAGCTCTATAGCATTTGACACATTTGATCCTAGCATCTCATACAAGTCTAGCACAGACTGATGACTAGCCGGGTATTTATTTTAGCAACAGTGTGATCATCACAATCGTTTAGTAAGTCAGTTTTAGTAAAATATCCAGTGCCAAAATTAGATTGAAAGCTTGAAGCTGTTTATAAAGAGCAGAAAAAAATTGAAAAAAATGAAAGAGAGGATGGGAAGGAATCTCCTGGATCATAAAGTCCAGGTCCCTGCTAGCACAGACAGCCTTGTTCGTAAACTTTTCAAGCTCTATCGTAGAGCTACTTGGGGTTGTTTGCCCCACCATTCCTGCCAGAAGACTCTTTCACACTCTTGGTGCTTACGCGGTTATAAAACTTCTTCTAATTTCCAGCCTAAATTTATTCATGCCTGGTATGTAGCTATTTGTTTTTTTGTGCCAACAGTGTTCTTTAGCTTAAATATATTCTCTCCCTTTGTGATGTTTAATTCATGATATATTTATAGAGAACAATCCTATTGCTTCTCAATCTTTGTCTTGCTCGATTCAGCAACCCAAATTCTCTGCTTGTACGAGAGGCAGTCCATTCCCCTGAGCATTCTCATTAGCCCTTCTCTGAACCTGGTCCAGTTTGAATTGAATTTTATTGAACACGGGTCAGCAAAGTGATGCGTGGTATTCTGGAGGCACTGCCTTTCCTAGAAATATTTTGCTCGATGCATCCTAGGATTGCATTTGTTTCTTCTGAAGCTACATGGTACTGATGGCTCATAGTCATCTTGGGCATTTTGACACGTGGTTTGGGATGTGGTGCTGGGCGCTTTAATTAGCAAGCAGCGCTAATTAAAAGCACCCGCGCATCACAGGTTTCAGCTCTGCCATGTGTCCCCATGCTGAAAAAATGGTGGTGGGGTGCTTTGAACTAAAGCTCATCGAACGTGTTTTATTTCATAGCGCCCCGTTGCTATTTTTTCAGCATGGGGATGTGTGGCATCGCTGATGCACGCGACGCGGAAAGCTGCCAGTGCAGTCTCCCTGCATGTCTACAGGAGCCCCATATGACTGACTGACCCACCCAGGTGTTCATGCTCAGTCCTTTCCAACTGATGAGCTTATAGCAGAAATTCTGTTAGTCCTTAAATGCATGGTTAGACTTTGAGGCTGCTTACAGATGTGAAAACAAACAAAAAGCACTTTACTTTCAGCTTGGTGTGCCCCCACACTGAGTGCACTCATGCCCAGAAGAGGCATCGCATTTGTTTGACCCAGCTTGACCAACATCTGTATAGATCACGTGCCTCAGCGGAGCTTTCTGGTGCTTTTACCTAATAACTGATTCAATCATCTATTAGATAAAAGTGCCTAAAAGCCCCACTGAAGCACCCAATCTGTACAGAAGCTGGTGAGCTGGGCCAAATTAACACGATGCTTCACATCCGGTAAAGCACTGCTTTTTGGGGGGGGAGGTTTCCCCCACACCTGTCAGCAGCCTATATGCGAGGTAGGAATATTGCGAGACCGTTTCCCCTTAGCAGAAAAGAAGACACCTCAGTCAGGTGCATTGGGTCCAAAACCAAAAATGCTGATTATGATATCTACCCTGTACCCATCTCAAAATGCTGTACTGATTGAGGCGGTGAAAATTTGTGCCTAGGAAGAAAAACCAAAAGGAGAAATGAAATAAAGTCATATTTCCCCTGTGTGCAAATTCTGTCTCCTTCTCTTTCCTCAGTTATTGAGTGTGACTTTTCATCTCTTTTGGAGAACTGTTAATGTAGGAATCTGGATTGATGAGAAGGGGAGAAAACCCATGTCATATGGTATAGATAAGTGTTTCTCCCCCTTTTCCTCACCTTTTTTGATCTCCTTACCTAAGATGAAGCTCTGGCTCTCAGGGCAAAGTACTGCTTTCTTAGGGTAAGGGAAATAGCTACATTAATATTGGGAATCAGTCTTCGCTAGTACTGTTCCTGGATGGGAGCTCTGCCTCCATACCTGTTATGATATGTATACAAAATTCAGCCTGTTCTGGTCCTCTTGAAGCAGGCATGCAGCAACTCTCCAGACATGAAGACAGTGCCTCTTGTTTCCCCTGTCTTAGCAGATGAAATGAATGGCCCTGCAGAATTCCCTCTGTTAGCTTTGTTGCATCTGCTGTATGTTCCAACTGCGGAAATTCATGCTCCATAGACAAGGCTGTGGCAAAATCAGAAACATCTGCTGCATATTACTAGCAGCAGAAGAAATAGAGACATGGAAACATTGGGACCTTAAGTAGGTGAATGAACAAATGTCTTCTTACATAGGGAGGTGATCAGCATGGTGCACTTTGACTCACTGGCATCTCAGCGCTACTTTAATTAGGTTACAAACGGAGGCTCTGTGACTCAATTCTTTGTGGCTTATCTCAGTTTTAAAAATCCATCCAGGCACATGGGATTGAACAGTATATTCTCTTCAAATTAAAAAGAAATAAAATGTCTGTTTAAAAGTCCCATTACACAAATGAACCTGCTGTTGGAACCATTAACATTAAAGTTTTATGGAACTCGGCAGCACTGTTTGGTTTCAGCAGGCCAGTTTTCATTTTCTTGTTGAAGGCAATCACAACTGACATGGGGTTAAGGACTTTCACATTGTACTGGAAAGCACTTGCGTAGCTTTTTGATGCAGGGAGCCTTTCTGTTTTTCTTGTGTTGGAAAACCCTTGGAAAAGCCAGGCATTTCAGCATGTGAAAAGGTAACCTAGCTCAAGCGCTTTATGGCAGCTCTTTTGCAAATCGGATGCATTGAAGTTCATCTCATTGGAAGCCCAAGACTTTATGGTGTGATTTGGCCTCGGTGCTTCATGTCCACTTTCAGCAGTCGACTATAGAGACAGAGGTAACAAGCTGCTTTTCAATCAAAAGGATTGCATTGAAACCTCTACTCTTCAAAACTGCGCTTCTGGTCAGAAAGTGGATGACGGTTCATAATGTGCCATGAGTTTTACAATACAAGATTATGTCTGGAATTGTGTTTTCCAAGAAGAACCAGCTTTTTCTTCTTTGTTGGGACACAGTAGCATGAGTTGAATGCTGATGAGCAAGGGACAAAGCTGATTTGTGAGCTTTTGGATTATGTAGGTTCTGTTTTCTTGCCAATGCTGAAACTGGAGTATGTCAAGACAGTAAAATGGATAGGGCAGAAAGGAAAGTCCCTTTCTATAATCAGCTAATATTCACTGATTATGAGTTGGCATCTTGAATAGTCCATACCATAAAAGCCTTGGTGATGTTGCCTCTTCCTTATGGTAAGAAAATGCAGAGTTAAATGCTCCTTAAATGTAGTGCTTTTCCATTCTTGATGGCATCTCATTAAATCCACAATCTCAGGATGACTGGAAGTTACTGTATTAGTCAAACTAAACCTTCTTGAGAGGAGGTCATGGTCTTCCAGTCGCACTAGATTCTTGATCAGAGGCAAGCTGGGAATCGGGTGCAAGTTCCTAGATACTTTGGGATTCTGGGATTTTGGTGTTTTTAGTATTCCTTGTCTGCAAGAGAGCAAGCAGGGATTGCTTCATCTGGGTATGAGGAGTAAAAATGGTGCTTGTATCCAAATGGGGAAGAGCAGCCCTTGAGTATGCTCTGACCAGCACTCAGGGCTGGGGCATGCAACCCTTAAAGTTCACCCTATATTACAAGAACAGGAGTTGATCAGTCTCCTTTCCATCCACACTACCCTTATCACTACTGGGAAGAGGACATCTTGCAATCTTCAGTGAGGGAAGGAATGGCTAGCAGGACCTTTTTTCTTCTATCCAAATCCCCCAGGAAAGGAAAGAACCCCTGTGTCACAGTAGCACTACCATGTCCGATCTGACTTTGCAGCCAGATGCAGTTTTGTAGACCTAGTTGTTTCTGAGCATGAACATGGGCACGCAGATATTTGGGTCGCTGATTTTGGAGTGTAAATGAGGGTATCTGCAGTGGGTGTGCCCACAGATGGGATATCTAGATGTCTTTGCACCTATAGACACCCAATGAGAGTGGACAAGCAGGGAGACCCAGGTCTACGAAGTTGAGATTCAGGAAT
>NW_005842740.1:754567-780262 GCF_000455745.1 Alligator sinensis
AGTCCGTAATGCCTATCTTAGCCTTTGAGGCAACAAATGAGAGCAAGATAAGGGACAATTCCCCTGTATTTACGTTGCCTCTTGTCTATGCTTTGTCTCAGTGACCTTAGAATAGATTGCCCCCAGCCTTTGTCATTTTGGCTATTAGAAGCTTGGAAGTAGCACTGGTTGTAGTCGGGGTCACTCTGAACTATCCCATCAGGACAACAGAGTCCTTCAGCAGAAGCTGCAAAACCCGATTTATCCCCTGAGACTAGAAGATCCTATAGCAGAACTTTTCCTGTGACCTCTTGATAAATAATGAATGGGTTCCCCATCCCTTTTTTGAATCACTTAATTGAAGCTGACAATTCTTTGTTGGATTACAGGATCTGACTTGTCAGGAGAATTTTTACTTATTTATGAATACTTCATTAACCTCTAAAGACTGGCTGAATAAAATTGGGCTCCTGCCAGGCATTGTCCTGTTGATGCTGTTCTCGGTCCTAGTGTCATCTTACATCCTGCACTTTTTCTTCCCCTTTGTACTAGGGGTAGGACTTTACTGACGGTGGCAGGGGGGACAGTGTGTCCCAAATGCTGGGGGAGCCAGACTTGCGTTCTGGCAGTCATGCCAAACCAGTGGTATTCAAGGGTGAATCACTGTTCGTTTTCCTTTCTGCAAATTTTTTGACAGTGACAGTAGTGACTGAAAGGGGTCGTACACATGCACTATAAAAGGGAAGTCCAACTTAGCAGTGCCTGCTTTATTCTTTGTATTTTGCCATAGAAGGGGAGGGTCTCTCTACCCCCTGCGCATTCAGAACCGACCCCTTCCTTTGCTGTAGCAGGAAGGTCTCCTGTTGGCTCATTTAGCTGGAAAACTTGGAGTGCTTCTGAATCAACTCTTCTTCATTCTGTTTTGGGGAAGGGCTTGGGGAACAAGAGCAATGACTTCAAGCATCTGCCACTGTTTCTTGGAGGCAATTGGAAGCCTCTGCTGAGAGAACTTCTTTTATGTGGCACTAATTGGATTTCCTGCACCATCCCTTTGCTTCCTGTAACTGGGACTTCAGAAAACACACTGAGCAAGAAATCCTGATGTCCCCGGCTCGCTCTCCCTCCTCCAGCTGAGCCAGAAATGAGAAGAGCGCCTCCAGCAGTAGAGAACACCGACACATTCGTGGTTGCAGCATTTATACAAGGTGAAAAAAGGGCTTTTCCTAAAAGCATGTTGAAGTATTTGCCCCTACATGCCTCTCTTCACCCTCTGAGGGTATTTATATTTGGAGAGAGCCATCTCCAAACGAGATTGTTTCAGGCTGCAAGCCCAGCACTCAGCCGAATCAAGCAAGGCCTTACTCCATCATGCCCATGTCCTTAGAGATGGAGGAAGCAGAGATGTCCCAGTTGACAGCCCTGTCCGAGGCCACCGCAGAAGCGCTCACAGCTCGGCCGTCAGATTCCAGCAAATCTGCAAATTCTGCTTGGTACCTTGTCACAAGGACGTAGGAAAGGGGAAAGGCCCTTTTCTGTAGTTTAATCAGAGGAAATGCATTTGTTCCTCACTTAGTGTTTTTCTTTAAACACTTGTTATTTGGGGACTGACTGGCAAGGACCCTGAAGAAGAGGAAACACTGAAGTGAAGTCAGAGGTCACTATCTAAGACTTTGGCTGAATGCATCAGAAATCCCCCTGTAGTTTATTTCCAAGAACCGAGAGCCAAATCTATTATAAGCAAACTTGGCGCACAGCTCCGCAGCTTCATTTGTGACATGGGGTCTGCATCGAAAGCTCCTGAGAAGCCCAGCGTTAGCAGCTGTACCTGTTTCTTGGAGAGTTCGGCCCTACTCTGGAAAAGGGACCCATCTGCTGCTTTGTCCGAGAGCACAAGCGATGCTCCGTTGGTGTTGCGGGCTGCAGCGATGGCATTCTGGCTTCCTGGCTCCAGGAGCCTTGTCGCGCTCCCTGAAGAGATTGTTATTCAGTGTTGTGCTGTTCCTAACCAGGGGTAATGGGTAGGAGGTGTCAAGTATTTAAGTCTAATTACTCGGGAGCATCGTTCCTCTCAGTGGACACCAGCTGGCTTGCTGTCCCTGGTGGGAGGAGCTTTCTGTAGCAATTAAAGGGAACAGTCTTTCTGTCTGCCGGTGGAAGCGGTGAAGCAGGTCTGATGACAGCGGAGAGACTCGGCACCGACATGGAAGTCGGATGCTTCCTCTTCAGAACGAGCTGCTAGAAGAGGTTAGGACCTTCTGCTGATGCGTGCCCTGCCGTTGGTGCGGGAGGGCACAAAACTAGAGTAAGGAAATGGGAGCACAGCTGAGCAAAGGGGAAGGGGATCCATGCTTACTACTTTCTCTAGACCTGGGAAGAGGAAAATGGGGAAGAACGTGGTTTTACAACAAGCTCTCAGGCCTCACAGCTCTCCTAATGTCCTCAGTGGCTGAAGGCAGCTTGCTGCTTTCCATTTGCCTCTAGTTCTTTTGCTCAGGATGCTGCTTTCTCCCTAATTTAGCCTCTTTTGATTTCTGAAGTCAGCTTCTTTCCCTGGGAAGTGTCCATTATGGTTTTCCCCAATCAGTCATGCCTAACACCAATCCCAATGAGACCTTCGATGAAAGAAAGTGCATGTGGGAAAGGAATGAAAACAAAGACAAAATACCAAACCCGTCAGCTGACAAAAACCATAGCTGGACCAGTGCTTCAGTAAGTAAAGCTTACTAGGTTGAAACCTTTCATTGCAGCCTATTGCATAACCTATTTTTGTCCTGAATAAGGTATTTGAACATCTTAGAAGAAACCAAAGGGATTCCTGTACTCACGCAGATCATTTTGTCTAAATTGACACGTTTAGATATAGCCAGATTTAGAAGCATAACTGGACAGTTCGTACTCTGGACGCTGGCAGCGGCAGTGACTGGACCAGTGGCAACAGCCGTTATTTTTGCATCCGGTTTCTTGCTCCCCCTCCTTCCTCGCTTAGCTGGTGTCCAGGGCTGGTGACCCACTCATCCTCCCTTCGGTTCATGAGAATCAGCTGCTTTCTGTGCAACTTCAGACTCTTGATTCTAGTGCCCTGTTGTGTTGTGCTGAGACATTGAGACCTCTAGGTAATTAGTTTTGTGTAACGTGTGTGTCTGCATACCCGTCCGCACCAAATTCTTACCACTGCAGTTGCGTCTCTTTGCACCAGGGTTAAATTTGGCCCTCTCAATTTGTTTGCAACTTCACCAGGAATGTCTGCGACTACAGAGCATGAAATGAGTCATGTAACGAAAAACCATGGACTGCTTTGCATCTCTGGAGCAAAGAAGGGGAGATGGGTGAAAGCTCATTAGGGCTCTCTTGAATTAGATGAATTAGTTAATGACTGTGCCGTGCTTTGAAAATGCAAATGCTGGTATCACTGCTAAGTCTGATTATAATAATCAATCTTCCTTTTTGAGAGGGTTCTGGTGACAGGAGGAGCGGGGAATGAGAAGAGCAAGGTTGGGACCAACTTTGTAGATCCCAACTGCATTTCATTGCTCTCAGTTACAAAACCTGATGCTGCCTGATAGTCCAGCAAAGCTGGAACCCGAGGCAAAGTGCGTCTGGAAGGAGTGACGTTTGCTATCAGTAGTGGCTCCCTGGCAGGTCAAAGTAATTTTGTAATTTATTTTTTTTATGACTGTCCTGGCAGGAGGAGAGGGGTCGCCTCCTGTTCCTGCATGTGAGCAAGTCCTGCTAATGGGGAAGATGGAAAGTGCCTCAGAGGCAGGATCCTCCGGGGGGACAGCAGAGAAGGGAGAGCGGCTGCTGCAGATGTCCGGTGGTGACAGCTCCTTCTCCCATGGCACTTGATTCGTTTGTAGCAAGCGCTCCTAGTAATTACACCTCTTAATTTAGGAGAGCGAGTCAGAGAAAGGAATATAAATTTGTGTATTAACTTTAGAGATTGGAAATAGAGCAAGCGAGCCTTCTCTCCAGGAGATTATATTTGGAAATGAAATAGAGTGACATTCAGTATAAACTTGAAAAATTGCTCTCTTTAACAGCAACAGGAAGAAAAAAAACACAATCCAGACTGTATTGGAAAAGAAGCCCAAGTCAGCACATGTCCGTTCCTCTGTTGTATCCATACAATAATATATACACCCGTACAATAATATATACACCCGTAGGCTTTTTTTTTTTTTTTAAGGAACTTATTTGTAGGGAGAGTGTTTCTCCCCTCTCCCTTCTCACCAATAAAAGAACTTTGTTACAGACCAATTAACTCATACAGACTGTGGGATTATGGGTAAGGCTGATCCATTTAGCCACTGTGGCTTTTTAAAAACACTTTCTATGGCTTTTGTTTCATTGGAGTGTGAAATAGGTAGTTCTAAAGTACTGTTATTGGGTATCCAATTCTCTTTTCTCTTCCCTTTTCTCAACAATAGCATCATGGATTAGCTTTCCCTAAGAATAAGCAGTAACTAATCCTGTGCTGCTTAGTCCATTTCTCAACGGCAGGTCGTGTAGCCAGGACTGTTCTGGTTCTGTCGAGCCGTGGGGTCAAAGATAATCAACACGTGACTTGGCCATTGAGAAATCTGGTGCTGCTTGACTCTTCCCCGGGATGTCCTCCTTTGACAGTTCAGGACAGCTCTTGTACTCCCCTGTCACATTGACAGGTCATGGCTTAGGCCAGGCGTGGGCAATTATTTTGGGCAGAGGGCCACTTACTGAGTTTTGGCAAGCTGTCAAGGGCCACACAACAGGCAGACAGGGGCAGATAAATATTAATTTTCTAAATTTCAAGGGGCCCGCAGGCCACATTTTGTCCACCTGTGGCTTAGGCAGATGTTCATGTTTTCTTTGCATGGAGTGATTGATCAGAAAGGGACTCTGGAGTTTATTTCTCCATTAGTATTGCCATGTGCCCGGATGAAAGTCATTGATGTGCACCAAGTTATCTGGGACCTTTGGTTGGGCATCAGGAAATATGGGAGATGAGGCCACCAAACACTGCAGCAAGGGAGGTAAATCCAATAATACAAAATATTTGCTACTGTCTTCACAGAACAAGAGCAGCCAGCCTGCAGCACTTGTGCCACAGGTAGCCTGTGTGTGTGACATGGCAGATTAGGGAGGGGACAGAAAGCACAGCAGCAAATATGGCAGAAAACAGAAAGCAGAGCAGGAGATTGGGCAGGGAGCAGAGCGGCAGATCAGATAGGGAAGGGGATTAGAGTGGTACTTGGGGAGGGCACCGGGCTAATTTGTGGCATTTTAGTTAAAAAGTTTGCCCCCCACTATTGTAAGAGGGTTCAGCTAATGCTACAAAAAGAATTGGCATCTCGAGTATCTGCTGGAGGATGACACGCTCTGTTTCCAAACTTGGGTGTACAGGTCATATTAAGGGTCCCCTTTTCTTGGTTCTAGTCTTCAGGCATTCATGCTTCTCCCTTCCAAACCTGCTTGGTTTCCATACGCTTAAATATTTATGAATTTAAATAGCTTCCCGAATGGTGTTGAGACTTGCAGTCGAACGCAACCTCTCAATTCACCTTTCTGTGCTGACTCCATATGATTCTCTTATTTATTTCTGCCTTTTAAAATCAGGCTCTTTTGGCTGAAGAAGGTCTTTCAAAGGATGTTGCATCAGCCCATTGTTAAGTAAACCTTTGGACTTTTAGAATGGATTCATCACTTCCCCCTTTTTTACAGTTCTCTGCATGCTGAATGACGTGCAGACAGGCTTCATCAGTATAAGGCTGCTGGATCAGCCCCTCACTGTAATTCATTCATTTGCAGCACGCCGGTGGTTTGAATAGTCACTCCCTTTCTCTAGGATGCGCTCTTGTCTGAATCTGTGTTTACAAAGAGGGCAAGTAAACCTGACCCTTTTTTCCAGCAGGCAAACAAATGCTGATTTTGAGCAGCAAGCTGAAATACTTTTGACATAAAATAACAAATCTGCAGCAGTGCTTTGAAACCTGTGCTCCCAGAATTTGGTACCTAATTCTTGTTTCCGTGTATTAATAAGTGCCCTGACTTTAACAGGTGGCTTAAAAAGCACCTTAAATCCAGTTTAATGACTTAGGAGCCCAGGCCCCTTGAGAGTTTTGAAACTGGGATGTGGGCTTCAAAGTCACTTAGGTGTTTTTGAATATTTTAACTGTTTATGGGCAGCCACTCTTCCAGTGGAGGTAGCCGGAGCTGTTGGGTACCCAGTGTCACTCGGAATCAGGTTGCAAGTCATTACCAAGGCACTATATTGGGAGAGGAGGGTTCTGGGGCTAAAATGGACAAAATGCCGCATGTGCATCTTGGAATCCAAGCATCTCAGATGCAGGATCTGCTTTGATTCACTGTCTGGAACTGCATCCATAGTTGTGTGTTTCCCCTGCCCGGTAGGGGTTGTTTTGGTCCTGCATGTAGAACAGGGAAACCGAAATAAATGCATTCCTTAGTTTGCTATAAGTGTTGGTAATGCCATTAACACTTGCCGGGGTACAGCCATCTGGAAATCCTGTCCAGGCAGGTTTTAAAATGGAGGTGGGAGAGAGGAAGCCAGTCTATTTAATTCTAAACTGTATAGTAATTTTAAAGCTTCTCCTCTACTCTGTTAATGATAAAGATTGACTCATGGGGGTTGTATTTATTTATTTATTTATTTATTTATTTTAAAGCATCATTCCAGTTCACTGTTTTGAGGTTGAGCACGCGCACACACACATGTGCGCACACACACACTGTGGCCCTTTCATCCTTAATGATAACAAGAGATTTTTAAAAAAAAATGTAAGATGTACACTGATTACATCTAGTCACTAGCTCTAAAGTTTACTAGAAGTCAAGAAAATGAAAAGGGGCTGGATATAATGGAAGTGGTTTGAGGGAAGGGCTGGAAAGGCGTCGCTGTGCCAATGGTCGGAGTGTTTACACACTGGTTTATTTTTTCTCTCCAGTAATGGTCTCTGACATTACTTGTCATTCTGCCTTTTCTAGTGTCAGAAAAGCCTTGGCTAACCTAAAAAAAATAGCCCAGCTCCTTTAGAAACCAGTAATATATTCCAGTCAGTGGAGACAAGAGTATTATGAAGGGACTGATCCTGAGGAGTTTGAGCTCGAAGTTCATATAGGAGTCACATTCCTTGAGCATTTCTCAGGATCAGGAGAGGAGATAAAATGCACTGCACATAGTGTTGTGCATCAGTAATAAAGCAAAATGCTGATTTTTGCATTGGACCTCTTTTTGACGGCTAAAATAACCAGAACAACTTCAATGGGCCTTAACAACCCGAGATCTGTCCAGAACGGAATTTCCTTGGTGCAGGAACTGAATAAGCCTGCCTCAGACCATCTCCTGATAAGCTGGTGTATGAGCTAGGCCTGGGTTAAGGAAGAGATGACGGGAGGGAGTAGACAGCACAGAGAAGGATTCTGGACAGTCCTGTTGCCTACATTTGCTTTAAGTTAAGATGCCCTATTGTGTAGAAGGTGAAGGTGTGAGTTGTCCAAGGCAACAAAGTCTAGCTCAGTCAGTTATGTGAAAGTGTTTCTAAAGGTCAGCAAAAGTTAGGCAGAAAATCTGAATTAGCCCAAAGACGCCTACTGAAACCACCCAAGGACTGTGTTAAGGTCAAGTCTTGTAAACAAGTTGACTGGAAATTAATTGACCAAAATTGATGTGCTGGAAATTAGGCCTAATTGGTGGACAGAATAACATGAGGATGGGCTATTCTATCCATCACTCTTTTGGGATCCATAATTTGATGCTGACAGCCAGAGGACGCAAGGGCTGGAACTAGTGACCTTTTCCCAGGCGGGGGTCTGCAATTCACCATGACCATTAGTCCTTCACCCCAATCGTAGGAGGTATCGAGACCAAGCTGAGCCAGAGAGGTCCTCAAATGAGAGGTACAACATGACCTCCCCAGGGATGCCGGGTCCTGATAGCCACCTGCAACATGAGACTTTCATCTCTGTTGTCATCCCCTCCCACATGTCCTCTTTTCCTTTTTTCTCCCCTTTTCTGACTTAGCAAGCTAGGACCACATCTCTTGCCATGCTTCTTGCAAACCTGTGACTCCAGAGATGGCTAAAGGCATGCCTTAAACAACCTGATGCTTGCAGAAGCTTGCTGGTCTTGGAGTTGCTAGTAGGGCCAAGTGCTGTCTGTGGCTCTCTCTTTTCTCTAGCAGGATGAGATTGCTTGTACCAGTCAGCACCCGGAATATGATTTTCTGTCTTTGCTGTCCTTTTCTCTCTATTTTTGTGAGTGTTTGTCCTGTTTTACCTTCAAGGAAGCAGGATCAGCCTCCAACAAGAGCAACAGCTCCAGCCCGTTGCAATCAGCTATTTCTTTTTCCTGGGAAAGGACAATTAACACCCTCTAAAAGGTTGTCAAATGCAGGAGAAGGCGGTGTTCCTTAAAGAAGCTCTCTATAGCTAAAGGAGTTGAGGCGTAAGCACTGTTGTTAGAGTGAAAGCCTTGCTGAACACCGTGCTGTTCAAATGATCCACTGTTTGGGTTTTTTTTCCTTTCGATAAAAGGTTTAACAGATTTTTATAGTGATGATTTTTGCCTTGAGACTGAATAGATAGAGGTCTATGCACTCAAAACCCTGAATCCTTTTTATCTATTAACATGGCCATGTCTGCATACACCTCTTACTCTGATTTATTGCATCAATATTAATGCAGTCCCACCTGCCCCCATTCTCAGCAGCCACATTTAGCCTTGGGTTGCCTCAGCCCTGGAGCAGGTTAAAATCGGGAGGGCATAAAGATGATGTCTAAAGCCCCCTTATGCCTCCCTGCCCATGTGCTCCTCCTCACCTCCCGTGACTTGTTTGAACACATGCAATACAGAATCTCACTCGGTTTCTAACGGAGCCGCTCGCGAGGTAATTGGTACGCAGTTATCAGGAATTCCTGAGTCTAACCTGTCATCACCAACATGCCACATAAAGGACCTGCGCTGATGCTTTCCATTGCAGCACACTCGTGTGAGCAGGTGCACACCTGTTGCCTTGTTCCATTACACACTCAAACTTTTTGCTTGTCCACGCAGTGACCGCACACAACCCCAAGCCACAGCAGCAGATTACTAACCCCCCGTCTTCTTCAGAGGAGCCAGCAGTGATTTATCGGCTCATGTCAGTAAGCAGGTGGCAGTTGGACTCAAGGCTGAGGCCGCTTAGCTTATGATAAATAACACATTTACCAGCCCTTCCATCTTCAAATGCTGTCCACATGCAGCCTGGAAAGCAGTGCAGAACTGTAATAACAAACCTCATCCCAGCCTTGAGCGGAGATGGGAAGCAGGGTGTATAATGAATGTTTTCCTGCTAGAAGTAGGTTGGAATTGAAGTCTGCTGCCAGTGCTGGTACCTTGATTCGCATCCCTGGAATTATCTAGAGCACTTGCTTTATCCCAGCCATCTGCGATGGGCTGAGTGGGGAGAGATAAGCTTGGTAATCAGAAAATTGAGGAAAACATTTCTTGCTGTGATAATCTTATCAGCTAGCTAATATGCATTAACATTTTTACAGCACGGTGGTGCAGGTGAGCTTTTGCTTTTTTTTCTTCTCTCTCTTCTTGAAAGGGGTTTGGCAGGAAATGGGAGCAAAAACATGCATCGGGGTTCCAAAGAAGATGGTGTCTAGAACATCTTGCCTCACTCTTTCTCCCTAAAAATACAGGAAAAATCTGACCGTTCCCTGCTGCTGCATCTGCCTGTACCTGGCTCCATGATCCTGAAGCATTTCATGGGGCACCCAGGTGGGCAAAAGTATATAGATTGAAACTTGATTCCCGGCTAAGTGTTATTACTAGGTGCAGCTCGGCAGTTGTCCGTTCGTTCTTGCCTTCTTACTCATGTTCCTTTCTCCGGTTGTAACTTGGTACCAGCTTCCTGCATTCGAGCCCTGTCCGTCAGTGCAGAATTGTGATGCTCTACAGGCCTAATCAGTACAGCTGAAGGAACCTGTGTTAATGCATTAATCTACCTGATGCCGAGTCCTCTGTGTTCATACGGTTTCGTCTGTAATGAAGGTTGTGTTGTTTATTGTTTTCCTTATAAGTGAAAATCACAACATCTGGCTATAGATTTATGAGCAGGGTTAGCAGTCAGGACGCACATGACAGATGAAGGAAAAACCAGAGAAGTTCACACTGTGAGGTAGTAATACAGCTGTTGCATGCGCTCTGTACAGTCTTTCTCTGCTTACAAGTTTGGAGGCTTTTTGGGGAGTGAGTGCTGCCATTTCCCCTTCCCCTGCCCATGGTGTCTTAGCAGCTGGGTGGAGAATACAGATTCCAGTGGTCAAAGAGACTGAAGAGATTTCTCCGTTCCTTTCCTTATGTCCCCAACTAGAAAATGACAGGGCCTGGATAAGAAGTATTCACATGTGAGATTGTGGATCTTCTTGGTTGAGAAGCTTGAGGTAAAATGCTTCCTTAATTCTTAATCTACTGGCCCCGTCTCACCTGAACAATTTAAGTTACAAGAGGCCTGTGCATGTGAAATTGTTGGAAAGCATCCGCTTTCCAATGGCTATGCCATGAAGGAGCTTCCGAGTTGGTCTGGACAAGGCACCGACATCATCTTAGCTGGGGTTCATTTCCTTGGGGAGGAATTGGTGTTAAATGAGGTTTAAATTCCAGCTCTGAACCTCAGGAGCTAAGCAAGCTTTAGGTTCATATAAGGGGTTCTCTGCCTTAGATGATTTGTGGAGAGTCATAAGGAACATGCCTAGAAGAGGAGTAGTGAATGTTGAATAAAATAATCCCTTCGCTGCCTTGGACCAAATGCCAGGGAAGCTAAATGGAGGCATAGGGAGAGAGAAGAGTGTTAGCTGTGGAGCTGGCACTTGACGCATGAAATTGTACTTGCCATGGTACATTGAAACGGTTCCAGTTTCCAATTTTGTCGCCTTCAGGTAGAAGAGCCACAAGACTAAAGAGACTTGCACCGCAATAGAGTTGGATATAGGAGCATAGTTTCCATTGTAGTGATATAACGATGGGGCATTGAGTCCAGAATCCTGTCTCATAGAGTTACTGTGATCTATGATGTGTCAGAGGAAGGTGAACAAAACCACAATGCACCTGGGCACTGCAGCTGCACAAATATTGCATGTTTTAAAGTCCCCAAAGTTTAAGGAATCAGATGTTTAGATATGGTATAGCACTTAAAACTCTCCTCCCTCCTTTCAGTATTTACAACGGTCCATAATATCTCTTAATTTGTTGTGTGAACTAACGTCCTCTCCTGTTCTGCAGCTGGAGGCAGAGCTGAAGTTCCTGAAGTCTCAAACTTGCACAGCGGATCAAAGCCTCTTCGTCACGCAGGAGGAAGTGAACATGCTCAGGTGAGCTATGTGCAGGGAGTTGTTTCCATTTGGTAAACATTTGGGGAGCGAGCGGGGGAAGGAACCATCCATGGGCTCGAGACCCTGCTCTACTGAGAGCTATACACAACCATGAAACCTGTCCCTGTGCTGAGGAGCTTGCCATTTAAATGACAACACATTAGCATTTATCATAACACACTTCTCCTTGTAGTGTATTTCCAGAAAATAATCCTTCTTTACCAACCGACTCCAATCTATGAGCATTTCACCTTGCCTGCTCCTCCTCCCTCAACAACAAAAAAAAAGCCCTTACAAACCTAAGTCCCTGAAGCCACAAAAAATTTTGAGTCCTCTGATCTTCTCTCTGTCTTGCCTCTTTCTAGCCCTTTCCCCCCTTGGGTCCCTCCACGCTGTTTTTGGAATCTGTCCAAGTCTCTTGCACTCTGTTAATTCATACTGCAGTGGCTCCTTCATCACGCATTCCTCCTATTTACTCGCTTCCCTGTGGACCAGCATTGCTGTTTGCGTTTGGTTTTTACCAGATCTGGACTTTAGATGCAAGACCTGTTGGCATCCTTGTAGAGGGGCTCAGAATCAGCCTTTTGTGATACTGATGTGCTTCCAGCACTGGAGAAAGAAGAATAGTTCCCTGAGTGTGCTGTTGCAGATGGCAGAGGGATACATGTTGTGATTCAATGAGAGAGAAGTTACAAAACAACATTTCAGCAGAGAATACATAAGCATTTACAAAAGCTACAGTCAAACTAGACAGCCTTTCAGCCTATTTATTAAAGCATTTACAGCTCCTGTTCCAAGGCAGGTGACATAATAAATACGGAGCACAGAAAAGTTAATCTATGTCCAGAGTGTTTTAATAAGGTTCCTTTTATTCAAACTGAGCAAAATCAGTTAGATCTTGACAACCTGCCTGTTCATTACTGAGATGATGCAGAGCTTTGGCTGGATGATTTTCCCTCCTCTTAATTCTTTTATATTTTCAGTTCCATCACCGTTAGAAGTATTGCTGCCTCTCAGGCCTGAGAGCAGGAGGTTGCAGCAGGCACAAATTACTGACCTATGTCTTCTGAATTTGCTGAACCTTTTTTTTTTTTTTTCCCCCTGCAGCTTGTTTTATAGCTTTGCAAGTGCAGCTCAGTATTTGATTGGAAGATATTTGAAAACCACAAATGTTCAGCTAAGCTATTCCAATGTAACCTAAAGCCATAAACCTAATCTTGGGGACGGACTCCTTGAGAGGCAGTTTTTGCCAATCTTTACAGCAGAGTTTTGAAGGCCCAGCATCTCCCACATCCCGTTTTGAAGAAGGTGGACCTGGAAGTCATGCAGTTTTCTTTCCTTCTCCCTATGTTCTTATTTGTGTTTAGTGTTGAAGATCTGATTTCATTTCCAACGTCTCTCAGGCAGGCTGGACCATTCTGAGGCAAGATGTCTGTAGTGCTGCAGGGGTGTACAGCATCTCATTGGCAGCAATCAATTTGAGCCTTCCTTCTGGTTGTTAATATGCTTCTCTATCAGTAAAACCAGCATCATGTTTGCTGTCTTCTGAGAGCTGGAGGCTTTCATAACATTTCTACAGTAACTCCCCAGTCTCCCTCTCTCTCCTGGTTAGTATGGGCTGCAGCACCCTTTCCATTTAGGAGAAGTTCCAGTCTCTTTATTTTCACCTCCAAGACTCATTATTCAGTGTTTATCTTCATTGAGCAGCATTTGCCATCTATTAGCTGAGCAGCTTCAAGGACGGCAGGAGAAGAAAAACAGCTGGATTTCTACATATTACAGGATGTCATTATATTGGTGGCAGATTCCTGACAGTGGGAATGGATCTCTTCTGTCCCAGTGTCCATCTTTTCCTGCCCGGGGGCAGAGGTCTCAAATCCATAATAGTGATTCTGTTATAGAGCTGCCCAGTGCATGCTGTACAGAGGTAGCCCCTGAACTTTTCTCCTCTTAGACTACAAATACCTTCAATCTGTTTTCAAGTGGCACCTGTGGCTGTTAATCCTACAGCTCTGCTTCTTCCTGGTCACAAAATCCAGCTTTCAGTGTCCTAGAAGTGGTCACTTTTCTGAGCCATTTCTAGTGAGAAGCAATGCACTGAAAGCACAATGGAAGCTGTGGAACAGGGCATGAGCTGTGGTGGTCCCTAGCAGTGCATGCTCCCTGCCTGCTCAAGCTTTAAATCTTCTCCCTGCAGCAAAGATGAAGTCGGTCAAATGTGATAAGTGAAGATAGGAAGGATTATGTGGGGAAGGGATGGGTAGGGGTGAGACATTGGTTGGTTTGCCCTTCCTCCCTCCCTTCTCTCTGGTAGGGCATTAGAGGAACTCTCCTGGGCCTCTGAACTGCCAGTTCACTTGGATGCTCCTTGTAGGTGGTGTCTCTCCACTCAGGGAAGGCACTCTTGCCTACTGCCAGAGGAGTCACAGGAGCAAGGAGCACGCACTCTACATGTATTCCTTCCCTTAAACAAAACATTGTCACAAATGCACTGTGGCAGAAAAAAAGATGGAAGAATACGAGCTCTCCAAAGTGGAAATCCCACATCTGGTGAGGGGAAGGTTTTTACGGACTGTAACACATCATTAATCTACACCGCGATAGCTTGCTTTTCTGCACTGAGCCCAACCCCTCCGGTTAGCGGCTTTTTTGGTACCTGAGAAATGGAAAGAAAGTAGCAGAAAATGGTGAGAGAAACCTGAAAAGCAGGAAAAGACTGCGCCTCCAGGCGTTTCCATATAAACCTCCCGGTTAAAAGCTAACTTCTGAAAACAAATGCAGGATAGACACAAAGGACAAAGAAATCCACATTAATCCTCTGAATCTGTATTCATGGTCTGTAAGTGAGTGCAGGCTTCTTTTTTTTTAATCTTTTGTCTCATTTTTCTTTAGTATGGAAAGTAAATTTTCAAGTGAGAAGCTTGTGAAAGACTTTATCAGTTTTTCTCCTTCTCCTTTCAAGAACAATGTGCTCTTCCGTCAGACCTTTTATAACTTTAAATGTGAAATTTTTCCCAGCATCATTTCTGAGGAGGCAATTAAAGCCAATATTAATACTGCCATTCCTCCCATCTCTCCCTCCCCCACATGCTCCTGTAAATTATATTTGCTGTGGTGTGCTGGTCTCCTAATAGAGGTAATGGTCAAACAGTTTGGTTTGCTGACTGTGGCGTAGGACAAAGTGGACAGAGTTTAGACAATAGCATGTTTTACTGAGCTGTTAATAAATGTGCAAAGGATGCCATTTTATAACCACAAATAAATAAAAATAATGCATTAAAAAAACTTCACTAAAGACTTAAGTTGGGAACAGCTGAAGGACCTTTTCAGCTGGAACAAATCTGAACTTTTTCTTTCTGCTGTCAAACAGCAACTCCAGTAAATCCTAAATGTTTTCTATGGATTTAGCAACTGGGTACAGTTACAGTAATTCAAAAGGAATTCATGTCCTTGCCAATGCCTATTAGTCACAGTTGCTGGAAATCTCTCTGCTCCACTCCTAACACCGTCTCCTTGCCATCTGGATCCTTTAATAGTGGCTTCCCAACACATACATTTTTCTGCTCCATTCGATAGTTTCCTCTTCTGTGATAGCTTCTCCACATGGCAGGGCGCTCTTCACAGATGGGGCATGCTGTGAGAGATGCCCTAAGCAATGGTACCCACAGTATTTGCCAGTGTTTTAGAAGTGTGAATAAGGACAATGGGGGAGAAGAATAGGGCCACCTTTTAATTCTCCTGGAATGAACTGGACTCAGAGAATTTCTAAAGGGAAGAGTTATCTAGCTGTCCTTCTTAACATTTTCCGTAGATGCTCTGGTGATGATGTTACTGAGTATTTATTGGGCAAATTATATTTGCTTAGAAGGGCAAATGTTTTTCTTGGGCATGTAGGGTTTTTTCCCCTTATTTTGGTCCCTTCTACGTTGGGCCTTACACGTGTGCTTTCTCTGGGTGAGCAGCACCTCGATGCTCCCAGCTAGACAGCACTGGAGACCCTTGTGAGGACAGCCTATTGGCAACAGATACACAGGTCAGAGCAGGTACAAGTCCTCTGTGATCTTGGGCTAACCAAATGTCTCCCCAAGGCCTGGGAAGGTGGCTTGAAACAGCGCTGTGATTGTACTGCCTCCTTTTCTAGGTTATTTAATTCTGCTGTATGTGCTGCAGGAAAATCCTTTTAGAGATTTGAAGCAATCTTGTCAAGAGTTTAAATGTTTTCATGTTTTCAAACCTCTCTTCAAAGAGCGAATTGGTAGATTTTCAGAAGTGAATCCCAGTGATTTTTCCTGCGACAGTAAAGCTCAGTGTTTTATAGCATCAGTATTTTACAGAGCAACTGATATTTCTTCTTTCTTGCATGGAAAACTGCTTTTAAAGCAGACGCCAGTCTTCATTCTAAGCTAGACATTGAATTGACAGGTGACTGTACTTTGCCCTGGCCCCTCTCTCATTTACTTTCTCTTGTTCATCATATGATTCTGCCTTGAACTGTTCTCTCTACTTTAAAGCACCTATAGGGACTATCCACAAAGGAGGCGTAATTGCTACATAAAACATTGAGAGTTCAGACTTGGGTGTAAAATGGGTACCATTATATCTTATTGTTGGCATCTGGTCAGGTGGGACACGAGGTTGCCTGCAGACTACCATTGTCCTTATGCATATTGGGAAATCTAAATACATCACCGTCTTGGCCCAGTAACTGAGCTTACTGGGAAAATCCAGTGCCGGCCAAGTACCATCTCATCATTTGCTTGTTGTAACTTAACTACTAACCACAATTGCTTTGCTGTGCTTGTGCATAGATAAGCTCTCCCCTGCCTCTCTCTCTGCCACTGGGAAGTGCTCTCATGGACTGTTTGGGGAAGACCTAGAGAGTTTGTTAATGGGTCTTAACATCCCCACAGCAGAGATCCAGGGCACTTTACTGTGTGAAAAACAGGCCAGGAGAAGAGTGTTCTGTAAATAGCTAAAGCATTAGTGAGTCTCTAGAAATCCCTCTGGCACTGAGAGCGCAATGATGGCCCCAGCTAGCACTGGGGGGAAACAGTTCCCCAGTTAGGAAGGAGTGGTACCAACCGAGGGTGGGAATGAGGTTGCACCTTGGCTCCCCGTTGCATTGGAGCAGGTACTGTTGGGTGCTGTGATACCCAAGAGCACAGCTCTCTCTGCAGAAGGAGGCAGAGTGAAAATTAAACGACTGAAAAATTCAAGTAGCTGAACTTTCATAAGAGAACAGCTAGGAAATCTCACTCGAGGACCAGGGCTGAGAGCAACGCTCGGACTGTGCTGCAAAACGTCACCGGCTGCAACATAGATATTCTGAACACACATTCTCTACCCTGACAAAACAGCACAATTATATCAAGTACCAGCCCTCTCCAGGCAAGAAATTAAGGGTAGGAACAAGTTATTAAATCTTAAAAATACAGAATGAGAACTACATAAACATAATGGCTTAAAACTAATCCAGTTACAGCTTGATCCATTCTGAAAGCCTGCTCTTTCCCGAGGTTCCTCCATGGTAGAAGGCAGCAGAAGGGCTCAGCTGAAAAACACAATGCAGAGGGCAAGGTCCTCTAGGCAGAAACACCACCTGCTTGGAGAGGATGGGTGGTAAAGGTAGATTTCAGAGAAGACTTGAGCCAAAATACACTATGCTGAGCTTGGGGGATGTCTGGGAATCCTGTGCTTCTGATCCTGACCTTTTAGTAGCTGCTGTTTTCTGTTTCCTTATTTTATATTTCCTTAGAAGAAAAGGTCTCTGTTCCCCTGGCATGTTTTGCAAACCATTCGGAACTCTCAGTTAAAAGCACAAAATGCATTTTGAGTTTCCAGGTTTCCCACCCTCCTCTTTCTTGTGCTTCCTCAATAGCCCACCTCTGCCTCTTAATATCTGCACTCTTTATATGCGTCTTTCTGAAATGATCAAATGCTCTCCGTATCTGCTTGGACAATTTCAGTAGCCAGTCGTCCGCAGTTCGTAACTATTCCTACGGCTGAAAACGACTCTCAAGACTGCTATACTTTCTGAGAATGACCAGCAGGGGGCACCCGGACAAATACTTTGAACACCAACTAAAACAACTGAAAACCTATGGTTGTGCAACACACTTATTTGAAGTAAAGATGGTTAAAAACTGCCAGATTCTCTGGAGAAGTTTTGCAGGAATTTTTCCTTTATAGATGTGGCAGAAGGCCTGACTTTAGGGTGACGTGCATATGAAGATTCTGCCATGTCACGGCCTTTTGTGGCAGAATTAAGCACTTAAGCTGTTAATGGTTTCTGTGTAGTGGACATGGAAAGATCATTCACTTTTTTTCCAGCTGAGAAACATACCTGATAGGTACATTGATAATCAAAATCTAATTTGCACTGATGTGAATAAATATTATTAAATAGAATAATTAACTATTTTCTCTCTCTCTAAAAAAAAAAAAAAAAAAAATCTCATAAAAACCAAAAATGCCTAGAAAGCTAGATCCAAAACCTCACGCGAGTCCATATTTGTTGTGTGGTAAGTGCAAGAAATGCAAAGCACAAGGTTGCTGTCTATTGTGCTGCACGCTGTCCATGTCATAATATATTTCTAAAAATATAAATGGAAAAGTTGTACAAAAGCAAAGAACAATAGGAGTTTGTACATGTATGTGACATGGCCAAGGTCATTCAGTTGCCATAGGAGCTGTAAGTGTTGAATTTCCCAACTATTTATGTCTTAACACTGCATTGTTAATGGTGCAATAGCATGGCTTTGTGCACTCAATGAGTGTGGTGTTCACAACAGGAAGACTATTTTGTAAATGGTGTATGACTTGGTTCATTGATCCATCCTCATTGTGCTTTTTGTAGTGGCAGGACATAGCACACTGGGGGTTGCAATGTCTTCTTATTTTTTCCCCCTCCCTCTTTACAGGCTGAAGATCGAAGAGTTGGAAGCTGAGCGAGGCAAGCTGGAAGAGGAGAATAAATGTTTAGAAATGAAATTGGAGAAGCTAACACTTCAGGTAAGGGACAGGACCATGTTAAGGGAGACAGTGGTCAAGCTTAGAGAGCTTGGCATTGTCCAGGCTTGACAGATGTGCTGACAGACTGGCAGATATGCCTGTGACTGGGCATATCCTTCCACTGCAAAGATCAAAAGATCTTTGGAAGCCCATGCTGAGCCAGCCCCATGTACTTTATCTGTGTACAAGCTTGCAACATTGCTGTTTGAGCGTCTATCCAGTCACATAAGATCTGAAGCTTTTTCCACTATTCCTGGTTAGGAGCCTGCCAACCCTTACCTGTCTAGGCAGACTCCACCCCATAACACCATTGCTGCAGCTGTACTGGCAGCAGAAGCTGCAGTGTTCACAGGGCTCCTGTGTTTGCCAACATTACAGCAGGTTGGTAACAGTGACTGAGCTGTAGTTACACCACAGCTTCCACCATTGTCACCACTAATGGAAAGCAAAGCTCACAAGTTTGACCTGGTCTGGTAGGTCCAAATCGGGATATGGTGGTTGGATTGGAAAGCATGGTGGCATCATTCCATATTCAAGGGACAAGGAGGAGGAAGGCATGAAACCAGACACTTTGAATGGTAAAAGAGCTGGAGGCTTGATTTGCACCGTGGCTCTGCAGGCTGTCCCTGTCATTACCTTATTACTGAGGCAGACACTTCCCTGTCACACAAGCAAGAGCTTCAGCTTTTCATTTTGGATATGGCAGTGAAATCCCACTCTCCCCGATGGAGTGCAGGGGGAGCGCACAGCAGTGGAGGGCACCAATTCCACTGTTTGCTCTCACTTCTCTGACACTCTTGCTCTGCGTAAGAAGGGGGCTGGGGAGCGGAGAGTTGTTAATGGCTTTTTAAGCATTTCCGGCTTGAAAGAAGCCGGAGTGAACAAGAACCTGAGCTGGTCTGTTTTTAATCAAAGCCCATCCTGCTCTGAGCAGTGTTATCTCTCCCTGCTGTTCTCTCAGCATTGTTGCATTGCATTCTTTTAATTTTTCTTTCTCTTTTTCTTTCTTTCCTTTCTTCCCCCCCCGCCCCCCTCCTTTTTTGTGTAAATTACTTCATGGTAGAAAACCCGCAGTTTTGAAATTACCCAGATTTCAGACAGACCATTGATTTTATCTTGACACCTATTAGAGGGAAATCAAATCTCTTTTTTTATTACCAATTCCTGGAGACGGAGGAAGTGACAGCTTTGATAAAGCAGGGAGCCGAGAGCTGCTGAGTGCCTCTGCTGAGCCACGTTTAGCACGAAACCTGTCACCCGGCTCTCCTTTAATTGGGTTTCAGTCATCAGGAGGAGATGAAAGCATTGGGTTTTGTGTTCGGATGCTCGGGTCTCCAATGTACACAACAGCAGCTTTGGTTCCAGAGCAGGTTACAACTCATTTAAGTCATATTTAATCTGTTGCTGTTGTCTCCAAATGACTGCTGGCTCACTGCACTAGGCCAGCAGAGTCCTGGGCACAGTTAATTCTCCAACTTGTGAAAAAAACCTATGCTGTTTATGACTAGCATCAGCTATAGCCCCTGATGGCTATGAACACCAGACTTTTAAGGTCTTTCTGCAGCAGGAAGGCTCCTAATTGTTCCATTCCTTCTGTGATTGTGTGTGTGTGTGTGTGTGTGTGTGTGTGTGTGTGTGGTCATTTTGGTAGCAGCCTTCTTAGAGTAAATATAATAGAAAATTCGAGACTTGGGAGCAGGATATCAACACAGCAATCGGAGTCCTTACGTTGCAGTATAACCACTCGTCTCTTGAGTAACCAGGGTTGTGGGGACACAGTGACCGCTCTGCTCTTTGCAGGCAAGAGACCTAGGCTCAAATTCAAACAGATAGGTAGAACTTCTCTCAGAAGCTATTGGCCCGTATTGCACTGGCTTGCAGCAGTGGCATTTCTCAGAGCTACAGGACTTGATGAACGGGGTAGTGTGTATTAGGGCTTTCTGAGGGGTCTAAAAAGTAAAAGGAATGATTCAGTGATGGAAAAGGTGTGGGGAAGAAAGGAAAGGGGGGTCCTGGCTGGTCCAGAAAGGAGAAACTAGACTTGCCCCTTGGAGGGGAGCTGGAGACTAGAATTGTGTTAACCAGAATCTTGTTTCTAGATCAGAAGAGCTGTTGTTTGGTGGGCACTGCACAATAAATGGAAATAATAGAAAAACTGGGACTCAGAAGTGACCTCAGGTTAAGTATAGATGGAGGTCCCTTTAGGAACTTGCATATTTAGTTGTCCCAGCTCCACCTACCCTAGGATGATAAAGACTGCAAGTCTCAAAGAGGGGAAGAGAAGGCATTCAGAATTGGAAGCCAAAGGAAGTCCCCAAGGCACTCGTTGCAAATGGACAGTTTGTAGTGGAGAAAGAGTTCCTGGAAAGTAAGTGGTCTGAAGAGAAGAGATGTTGGGGGGCAGGGGGTGAGTGCCACAGATGAAACATCTGGGAGAAGGAGGACCCTGAGACCAGATCAAGTCAATAGGCTGTAACTAAGCAGGGCCTTGGGTCGAGAGTCAGAATAATAGGACAGACCTGAGGCTTCTGGGTGCTAAAGGGAACAAAGGTGTCTCTGAACAGCAATACAAGAGATGCACTTTGTTCGTATCTTAGGAACTTGGATGTCTTGTTCCTCTGTAGCAGAAAGCAGTTAAGAAGAAATGGAAAAAACTCTAAGTTAATTCCTTGGCACTTGCGATTTCCTCTACGGGAGCTGCTTATTTTAGGGGCTCTGCAGCATGAATCCTGAGATTATGTGAATATTTATCCATGCCCACCCAGCTGCATGGTCGAGTTTTCAGGACTCCTCTGAGAGGAAAATACAGCCCTAATAATGGTGATTTTTGCATTTGTCCCTTGACTGCTAAGTTCTTAGCCAAGCCAGCGCTTAAATTACATTTCCTATAAACACTTCTATTGACTCCAGGTGCTACTGTAGATTTGGTTCTGTACTGATGAACCCCATTTAATATGAGTCACTTAGCAATTCATCTCTTCAATCACGTTGTTCTAGGAGAATATGTTGGGAAAAGGTCATTCTGCACTTGAATGGAGTCACTGGAACGTTCCCAGGTTGGTCTATTATGTATTCCAGGGGTGAGGTACTGAGGAAAGGAAGGATTAAAATCACTTTCCTCTTTGAAAGAAGAGAGAGAAAGCAGAGCAAATAGTGAGGTCGCAAATAACTCTTTTAAAAATATATATGTTACTGAGCTGAATGTCCCAGTCGAAATCACGGACTTGACGAAAAGTAAAGATCAAAGCCAATAAAGGAGTGAAAGAGGTAGGGAAACGATGACAGAGTAAGAAGACACAAATCTCTGGCGGATCTTAATCTTCCTTTAAGTATAACGAGCTAAACTGTAGTTGGAGTGAAAGATTGGACTGCAGCACATAAAAGGCATTACGGAGAGGTACAGAGCTCGCCATTATGGCAGCGTAAGGCATGGGGAATGTGTGTGAGACGGGATGTAATTCAGACCAGTTCATAAGCTCTCTGCAGGCAACTCAAACTGTAGGGGACTTCTCCAGATTTCTGAGTTAAGACCCATCAAGGTTTGACTTTGTTGACACAGGGACAACTTCAATTTTTTTTTAAATGGTCAAGGCTTATTGTGGACTATGTGACCCTCACTTTCTGGACAGGTGTGTACTTCAAAAACTGCTTTTGCATTAGTAAGCATGTGATTTTACCCCCCGAGTCTGATATTAGCAAGTAAAGACATGGAGATATTGATGACTATCTGCAGCAGCGTATATAACATCTGACATCTCTTCGTATTCTCGGCTTGCATGGGGACAGCTTGAATTATGGCTGGAGGCTCCATCCACCTCAATACCCCTCCTCTTCCAACACCCCCTTGGCTCTTGACACCTAGCTGCAGGCCGTATTGATTTTCCTTCACGCCTATAAAGACTGTAGCACGGGTATTGCTCACTGCTCAGATCTTTACAGCTAGTAAAAACTTCAGGTTACAAAAACACACGAGATGTTGGGGATGTAGGGAGATGATAGCCCCTCCATGGCCATGTCCTATTGCCCAAGACCTATCCAACTGACAGCATACAAATGTGGCAGTGGACGTTAGTCCGCCTGTGAAAGCAGCAGGGGCAGTCGGTCACAGACCGGTTGGATGGTTTCCACACCAGCAGTAGCCGTTTTCTCTGTAGTGACTCCTGCCGGCAGGCTTGCTTCCCTGACTGTCCTTTGCTTCTGGTGGGCAGACTGTTGATGGTACCCCAGTGGCTTTCTTGATGAATCGCCTGAAATGCTCCGAGCTATCCTTCCCCCTGGTTTGTCGGGGTGGATGCAGCTCGAAGCCAGGAACAAAAGCAAGTGATCAAATCGGTGCTTTTCGGATAAAGTAGGAGGAAAGACTTCTGAAGAGCGCTCAATTAGCATTTATTACTGTGAGGAGCCTTGTGTTTACAGGCGACCAAGCGGATGTGAAGTGTTCCTTATGCAAATACCACTCTCCTGCCTTTCCTGCTCTCCTCAGCTCTTGGAGTTGAAGGAGAAGAGATTCTTCAAGTTTGGCTGCTTCAAGGAAGATTGATTAAAATCAGCTGCAGTTTGACTTAATTGGATCCATATGCTTGGAGAGGGAGCTTGACTAGTTAGAACTTCTTGTAATTAGTTCACAGCTGGTTGGTGAGAAAAACAAAACTCCAGTTACAGCTCAGAGAAGTGGATCTGTAAAGAGAAAGAACAACATCTCCCTGTCTTTTTTGCTCATAAATTTCCAGGCTCTGAAAATTGTCTAGTCCTGTAACCAGTCTGAAGTTGATTCCTCTGTGTGCATGCATCTGTGTGTAAAGCAAGCTGTACTGGGTGATTTCCGCCCCCCACCCCCCTTTTGTTTCGGAGTGCGAGGAGTCGAATACAGTTGAAATGGAAACGGAGGCTGACAGTCAAGGAAACCTGAGTGCATTTCTCAGAGAAAACAGAAGAGGATCTCTGGTGTGTAGGCCTGTCTGCAGTACTTCTGACGGTCTCTGACTCTGTTTGCCAAGAAGCTGGGAGCAGAATGACTGCAGAGCAGAGACATCCTGTCTGACAGTCCCCCAGTAGTAGGGGTAAGAAGTAATTGTATTTATTTAGGTTCCCTACTAATATGTGGCATAATAGAGCCAAATATGCAATGATAAAATTGTAATAGCCACTAATAGCTGGTAATGTTTCCCATGGGTTAGGATACATTTCTTACCATTTTACTTATTTGTTTTTCACTTCATTTCTGTTTTCTTTTTTCATCTAATATGTGGCATAATAGAGCCAAATATGCAATGATAAAATTGTAATAGCCACTAATAGCTGGTAATGTAATTGAGGATGCTAATTATCCGGGGTTAAGAGAAAGCAGTGTTCTGACCATCATCTTTGGGCAGGAAGGGGACTGCCATCTGACGTGCTTCTCACTAGTGAGGGTGGACAGTCAGAAGGGCTTCAAGGGGGCCACATCACACAGCGAGTTGGAGCCTCTAAAGCTTCATCTAAAGCAGGATTTGGGTCTTGTCTCCATGGGAGAAACTGCCTGGGATCACTCCTTGCTTGGCTGCTCTCTCCGGGAATGAAAGCCATTTGTTCCAGAGTAAGAGCAGTTTTAATTTTGAAGTGCAGTGCTCGTGCAGAGAACTATGCTGGAATAGCCTATTCTACAATAACTCGTTAGCTTCTCCTGGGCAAAGATTATACTAGGTCATTCTTAGCTGTCAGTAGCACATGCAATCAGTCATGTTCCTCAGGAGACATCTGCACACAGACTCACCATTGCAGGCAGTGGCACACTCACCCATGCCTCATCACTTACTCGGTGGGGAGCTGTGTCCTCACATTCATGTGGCACTGAAGGAGAGTGAATGAGAGTCTGCCTGGAGCACCACATAAACATGGCTACACTGCTTCCAGCTGGGGAAGAAGTGTGCGCGGGCAGTCCAGTGCATCGCTGTATAAACAATTAAACATGTGCTAAGTTAAAATCCCTGGCTCCTTTCAGGCTTTAAATGGAGCATCTTTGCCTATGAGAAAATGGAAAGTGCCTCATCTGCTTCATGCTTCCAGAGCATGTTAATTAGCATGCGTTAGCTAACACCTTCTAACAACATGCCTTTGCATCCTGGGCTAATCAAAGCCTATCTGCCTGGTGGTGCGTGAGCGCGCCCTCATTAGTTTTGTAACAGAATTTTCTCCCCGGCTTAAATCCTCTGCAGGGACGGTGGGGCTCTCACGCTCTGCAAATAAAATCAGGTGGAGGAGGGGGGCAGGAGAGGACTCTAGTCCACTGTCTTTGGCTTTTCCTCTCCAGAAGACCAATGCTCACAATCTGAGATCCATTCCCCCCCAGAGTTGTCTCTCTCACATTTCTACCTTTCTGTTCCCCAGCTGCCCTACACTTCTGTGCCTGCCTGGCTTCCCTGTACTTCTGGAAGCTGGAAGGTTGGTACTTGCCACTAAACCAAAGCATGGAGTCCCCTGTCCCTTCCCTAGGGGATGCAAGCATCAGGGGAACATTGCTCCTCTTTAAGCATTAATGACTCATATAGTTAGGTCTTCACCCGCCAGGCAGCAACTAGCTTGGAGTTAAGGGCCTGAGGCAAAGTTGAGGTCACTTAACAGTCTAACTGTTCATTATGTGACCAGTGAAGAATGATAAATAAATCATTTACACAGTTATAAAACTCAAAGGGACAGTGGCAACCTTTCAAGGTCTCCTAATTGACCTATTAAATAATCCTGGGTCCCATTTCTTAGCTTTCCTTGATGCCATTCCTTTTATTAACCTTCTTTCTTTCCCCTTCGTTCCTCCTTACTTGCCTCCACTCCTTGTGAGTCTCCATTGCACAATGCGACCTCAGTGGAGGCCTCCATTGGGCTGTGGTTCCAGCCTCCATTTCCCCTCTCAGACCAGGACTTCTTGGATGCAGGTGTGACTGGTGCAGGCTGCAAGGATCTTCCCGTGAGATCCCAAAAAGGATGGCATTTTGGCTAAGGTGTCTCAGCTGCTTATGTGTGTGGTCCATAAGGATTTAATTACAAGGTGGAATAGGGGCAGAGTAAAAATAAAATCAATTAAGCAGAAAAATGCAGGTACAACTCATACTCGAGACTGGTGCTACCAGAATGGTGTATGACCAGTTTACTGCCACTGACATCCAGTAAGTTGCATCCAATTACACCCTGTGGAGATGGCCCCTGGTGCTCCAGTCCTGTGTTGCCTCCCAGAACCTTTGCTGGACACGGCAGACTTCTCACTTGCCAAGTACAGACAAAAGTCCCTTTGGAGTGTAACACCCTGCACTAGGTCATGTCCTAATGCAAATGGACTCTCAGTTCCACTGAAACCACAAAATGAATATGAGCCACCAATGT
>NW_005842741.1:0-8252 GCF_000455745.1 Alligator sinensis
ATGCTTTTCTACCCAGTCTTTATAAAGAAAAGGAATGGACCTACTATCTTTTAAAAATGAGAACTCCATGACACCTAGGTCCTTCAAGTTAGGCAATTTGTTCATAGATTTCATAGACCTAGTCGTCATCCCTTGGGGCGCTCTGGTGAACAAATGTTCCCCCAGATACTGGTGGTCACCCCTGATAAACTTATAGGTGGCCATCAGATCACCCCTGAGCCTGCGCTTTTCTAGGCTAAAGAGCCCCATGGCTCTCAGCCTGTCATCGTAGGGTCTGCTGCCCTGACCTCTGATCATGCGCGTGGCTCTTCTCTGGACTCTCTCAAGCTTCGCCACATCCTTTTTGAACTGTGGAGCCCAAAACTGGACGCAGTACTCCAGCTGCGGCCTCACTAAGGCCGAGTACAAGGGGAGAATGACGTCCCGGGATTTGCTTGAGAAGCATCTATGGATGCAAGCCAGCGTTTTGGTCGCTTTACTAGCCGCAGCATTGCACTGCAGGCTCATGTTCATCTTGTGGTCAATGATAACCCCCAAGTCTCTTTCTTGCATAGTGCTAGCCAACACGTTTGTAATGTTTGGTTTTCCTACATACCTTCTCTCAGAAGGGCTTGGGAAGATAAAAGATAATACAAATTGGTTGACCTGTACCTGCATAGTTTCTGTAGAAAAGATTTTTCTTAGTTAAAAATAAGTGGCAAAAAGCTTGGTTAGTGTGGGTGTGTCCACACATTCACTAATGTGCCTTAGTTACTGCACATTTAGTTTAGTACCTCTAATGAGGTAGTAACTGAATGCACAGTAACTAGAGTTACTGCGCAGTAACACCAGCACAGTTTTTTAGTGATGCTTACTGTGCATTAGCCTAATAACGCTGCACAGTAAGCTATTAGCATGGTTAATAACTGGTCTGCTACTGCACAGTGTTATTAGGTTAATGTGCAGTAAGCGTCTTGCGTAGACGCTGTCCCTATCAGCTCAGAGCTACTTAGACTTGAGGTTATGTACTAAGGATGCAGTCAGTGATGGGCCCGGGGTACAGGCTAGAAAGGAAGCACTGGCAGATGGAGCTGTGGCCAGGAAAGTGACCACTGCCATCTTTGTTAATATTGGCAAGGAAAATGCAGTGTAAGTGGCAGGGTTGTCTGAGTAATTATTGTGCTATGTGATGATGACCCTGGCTTCATTTGAAGACAGAAGCCACATTGTTCCCCTGGCTTTCCTTCTGCTAGTACTACCCTGTATGACCTAGATTGGGATGGGCAATTATTTTGAGCGGAGGGCTACTTACTGAGTTTTGGCAAGCCATTGATGGCCGCATGACAGGCATCCCAGGGCAGATAAATATTAATTTTCTAAATTTTTTAGGGGCCTCGTGGGCCGGATAGAATGGCCTGGCAGGCCACATTTTGCCCACCGCTGATCTAGATGGGTGATTTTAAAGCCTGGGTGCTGGGGCACCCAGGGCTGTTGCAGAATTCTTTGGAAGTTGCCATGAGGTGTGAGAAGATAAACAGGTAAGTTCAGCCTTGGGCTTTGTCCCTACATGACAGTTCCTGCCTATCCCTGTACTGCCTGGTCCCTCTGCAAGCAGGTAAGCACTGAAAATAAGTTAGCTTTATTAAATGAGTTGCTGCCCAATTCACAAAAGTTCTGGATGGGTGCCATAAGTCTAATGATTCAGGGGTGTAGGTTGTAGCTGTGTTGGTCTAAGAACATAGGCAGACAATTTAAGTCTAATGAGGGGTTCCTCAAATCTACAAAAGTTGAGAACCACTGACCTGGATGAATTTCAAGGGGTCAGGGGAAAGCTTTAAATGTGCAATTTTATATTAATTCTATCTACATTTGCGCTGATAACTGAAGAAGAGAATCAAAGTTGGGATTTTAGGCTTAGCCACAATGAGTGCATATTTCCAGGTATATACTGCTCCCTTTATAACATCATCACATTGATATAACAGCAATAGTAATGTTGTTCATTGCAGACAGTCCTATAAGTTCCAATGGTTGTATCAAGCAGAAATGGCTATCTTCCTGCTGCCTTCCGTTAGTGGTTTAGTGTCCTAGGGTAGAAGTGACCAGAGCAGGAAAGCAGTTCTGTTGTTATCAACCTAGTTCAGCATCCTGTTGATGTCCCTACCCTCCTTGGTGTATGATGCTTTACAGAGTGAAGAATTCTTTTACAGGAAAAACTCAAGATGGCTGGTAAAATTTATCAGCAAGGCAACCTCCCCATGGCCGTTCTCTGTATAGCTCTCTCTGTTCATTGATACACTGATTAGTCAGCAGGTGATAAACTATAATCTCCACATAGATGCCCCCACGCCCCCAACACAGGCATGGAAAAGGTGCTCTTTTTTCCAGCCAGGGACTTCTAACAGGTAGACATCCTGACAGAGCTGTACTGTCAGATTTTTCTGCCTTGTGAGAGAGGTGCTCTTCTCTCCAGGGCATGGCATCCCTAACACAGGACAAGACGCCTTCCCATAGTACTAATTATCCTGGTCTCACTGAACATGCTCAGAATAAATCCTGTGCACAGACACGCGATATGCAGATTTCTTGATCCATAAGCAATGAAGCATCATTAGAGCAGCTGCCGGTGGGTTAATTTGTTCTGTCCAGGCGCTGTGCCATGTGATCACTCGACTTCTGGTTTGAGAGCTAGTGTGATTATTATGCCTGAGCAGCCTTGCACCCTATATAGCTGTACCCTTTATGGGACAGGTTTGAACATCTTCAAGGCATTCCCAGGATGATGTATTAAAACCAATACTATGCAGTCTACACCTAAGCATATTAAGCTTCTTGCCCAACCAGGTCCTAATTTCCCCCCCCTTAATTCTTTAAAATGAATCAAATGTGCAATCTCCTAGTGGAGTGGGGGTTGACCTTTTTTTGACCCAGGTCCTCACAGAAGGTGAGAGGCATCATACCAGCTATGAACTGACACCCCAGAGGAGTTTTCCATCTATTGCCTCCTCTGTGAAATCCTATGAAATATGAACTTTCATTTCTACTCAGGAGAACTTTTACAATCTTTGTCCAATGCCTGATGGTGTTTGTGCCCGAAAGCTTGCAATTAAAGAATTTTTTTTTTCAAATGTTGGTTTAATAAAAGATATCTCTACTACAAGTCCTGATTGCCTTTTCCTTTAGACCAGTACGGCTATAACCTGGATACTGGTCAACCTTTCTGGCAGGTGTGCCACAAATTAAGCCCTATCTCTTTCCTAAGTGCCACTCCGATCCCTTTCCCCTGCCTGCTCTGCTGCTCTGCTTTCTGCTCCCTGCCCTACCTGCTGCTCCGTTAGCTGCCCCCTCCTCAGTTTGCCCCATGCCACACACAAAAGCTGACAGGGCCACTTTTAGCACATGTGCTGCAGGTTGGCCACCCCTATCCTAGTGTGTAACGTAGCTTGGAGACATTTCTGAACAGGTCTAATAAAAGCATGCCAAGAAGATAGGTAGCTACTTTGGCATGCTACATACTGTGATTCAGTATGTAAAAAGGGAGCTTCTTTTCCCTCCTGCCATAAACAAAACACAATATGCTCTTTCCTTATCTTGGCAGAACCTCCTCTTCAGATGAACCAAGGTGATTAGGTCTCTTGCTGAGAGAAAAATCACCCAGCAATTTGGTGTGTTCTTTGGTAGTGTTTTCATACCCCTTTCAACTGTGCGGGAAATGTGAAGTGGGCTCTCTGCTACCAAAAGCTCTGGTCTTGGCCATGGTTCCATCCTTGCCCATCTCTGTCTCCCCAACTCCTCTCCCCCTCCCACCTGCGAGTGAGCTCTGCCATACCCCCTTTTCAAACTGCTAGATCTGCTCCTGCCAGCAAGGAAAAGGGAAGAGTTCAGGGATGTTCTCCTGAAAGAAATGCAGTGACTCTGGACACAGGACAGACAATTAGACATGAAGAATGAGAAGGAGAAGCAGGACATGAAGGAGAAGAGGAAGGACAGAAAGATCTTACCTACCTGGGGCATGAGGGAAGCAGGACCAACAGCAGCAGAGGGAGATGTCTGAGCAGCTGCTCACCCCCATGGACACCAGGGTTCAGTCCCCAGTTTGTACCCCAGCTCCTGCATCTGTTACAACACCTCCTTCAGCACTATCACTGGTGCCCACAGATTCCCTTCACCCCACTATGTTCTGCAGACAGAGCAGCTGCTGGGCAGGTTGGGTAGGCTATGAACCACTCCATGAACTCTTGAAATGGACACGTTCCCTGTTCATTGTGCTCCGTAACAGGAGGAACAGTTCTTCAGTCCACCCACCATCAATGAGATTGTCCTGGCTGGGGCCACTTTTCCTTTTCACAATTTGCACAGCACTTTTGACTTTCTGAGATGTCTGCAGTGACTTTCAACTCACTATTGTTATATACATATTTTTTTTATTAGTTATTCAGTCAGTTTGGTTGATGACCTGTGAGTGCTTGGGAAAGAAGGAAGAGTCATGAAGTCTAATCCAAAACTTTGAATAAAGTCAATATAAATGACCATATTATAAAATCATTACAGCAAAATGTCAGTCTTTTAGCAAGGAATTACTACAGGGCATCAAAAAGCCATATTTAATTCCTGCAATGTGGTTATGGTCAGAGTATTACTCCTGCATATTTCAAATTTCTAGTATTCCAGTTTTATCAACAAAAGGAGGAAGTTACTTTATTACATGGAAAGAATGCATGGCTGCAAAGAATGCATAGAACAGTAAAAATATTAAAAGTATTTAGCACTTTCCAGGTTCAAAGATAATTAAGCTATTGATAAATCTTCACAACCAATGCATTCATTCAGTATCTCATTTAACAATATCTCATTCACTTAGTACCAAACTTTCAAAGGTGCTGGAGTTCCCACATCTGCTGTTGACTTTAGAGGTACTGAGTGCAGAGTAACCTCCACAGAATTAGCTGCAAGCTGTCAAAACATGAACACTTAAAAAAAAAAAAAAAAAAAAAAGAGGAGATACATGTGAAACTTTGGGCTGTGAGGACTTGGTCTTTTTTCCTGATGTCTAGCGGAAGTGACCAGTTCTTGCAATACACTGATAATTATGAATATTTTTACATAAGTCATTCAGTTTTGTCACGATTGCACAATAGCAAAAAAGGAATCAAAGTTTTTCTAGGTTTAAGATAACTACAATGAAGTACAAAGCAAAACAGATAAAAAGAAATGTCCAAGTTAATTTATTCATCTGTGCAGTTGGGAAGGAAAGCAGAACATGTTTTCAAATCATTCTACATCCCTTGTAGAGAGCATACATATGGTTATGATGCATTTCTGCAAACTTGCTGAATATTTTATCCCTGAAAGGAATAAAACATGAAAGGGCATGTTGTTGTCAGCACTGCCAAAATGAAGGGGAGACAACTCAGGACTTTATGAAAAATCCATATGAAATGGCCAGTTCTATCAGCCTGAAGAGAGCAAATATCAACATCAGAGAGAGGTTTTCAACAGAAGGCTATAAAAAAAGAGAGATATGACCATTGATTTATTATTAATTGTTTTCTTTTATATTTTCTCTTGGATCTTGTAATCTCAATTTTAATTTTTTATGACGAAAATAATTACAGAGCATGAAGGTTCACCATTACAAACTAAGAGTAAAACCCTCAAATTCTGTACAAAGGGAAACTATCACAGACTTTTATTAAGGAAAAATTAAACTGGGCAATCACTAATGAAAAGCATGAGGGTGTCATAATTGCAAGGTAGAAGCAGAAATAGAATATCCATGAAAGAGAGCTGTTTCAGAGGCAATCATAAGTACATCCAGCCTGATTACCAGTTATCAAAAATAACAATGCACTAAAAGTAAAAAGAAAAAAAGCCAGTAAGTCAGAGTGTGCTACATCAAATCAGGGAAAGAAGTAATAACAACAGAAACTTTTGAAGATCCCTAGAGTATAAAAATTACTCATAAAAAAATGGTTGGAAAATAATCTTTAACAGAGTGCCCCACAAATATTAAAATTTTAAGACTGACTCCAGTGCTGACACTTCTATGATATCAAAATTGATGTATGATATAGTTTGGCTATTCTTGCAGCTGCTATCTGCCAGCGCTATCTTGAAATCCCCAAGGGCTGTGCTGACATGCAAAGGGCAGTGTATTGAACAAACAGTGAAAGGGCAAGCTGTACATATTACCATATGGTTGTGTTCTGCAGGGCCAACATTAACTGGATTAATTTGGGAAAAATTGCAACGATGCCCAATATGAAGGTCTATTGTGCGAGTACCACACAGAGACTATCTGCACTGCAGCTGCCAAAAGGCCAGGCAAAATTAGAAAGAATGGAGAGTAACGGAGTTACTGTGATGATTCATGGACAGTTAAGTAGTATGTAAGCCTATTGTTTCTGTCAGGGGGGGAAGGCATAAATCTATATTGACCATACTTATTCAAATACAGTGAGTCTATACTTGGGATATACTTGAAGATGTAGCTAGATAAGAGGTGTGCTCAAGTCCCCAGGTATCTAGAATCACAAAAATCCCAGAACTAAAGTCCGTGGATCCACAAGCTGTTCTGCGTAGTCAGATACCCGGCTTTCACATCAAACTTCTTGCAGTGTTGGGGCCTTGATAACTTAAGTGAGTCAACAGTGTTTCATGTGTTTTCCATTTTGTCTTTATAGCATTTTGGACAGTTTTCACTGAGAAAAGGGACAACTATTTAAGATGCAAAAATGGTATTTACTGTCTACATGGATGATATTCCAGTGTGGGAATGTTCAGACGAAGAAAACAAGTACTCAGAGGAAATCTCTAAAACAATGAGAACTTCTGGTCTGAAACACAACAAAGCAGAATGTGAACTGTGCCAAATATGTCAGCTTTCCAGGCCAGCCATAAGATTAGTCAAGCAGGTTTCGGGTTTAGCCTGACAAAGGGTTTTTAAACCCAAAAGCTTGCTAAGATTTTTTTTCCCAACTATTTAAGTTGGTCTAATAAAAGATATCAGAGTCACCCAAAGAATCTTGTCTGCCTGTGTTCTTAGACCAACATGGCTACAACCTACACCCCTGGTTACTCTTATAGAGTACTTGAAAACCTGTTTTTGTTGTCCCCTATTGTCTTAAGTCATTTACAGGAGGTTTGTTTGTATGATTTCAATGCACAGCCTAGGGCTTAGTGAATCTCAAAACTTCAGGATCACTTGGGAGTTTCATTAACACATTCCAGGGAATCTCACTAATTTGCTCTTCACACTTCTTCCAGGTTACTAAGGAAGATGCAAGATTAAGCCTCAACCCTACATGTGAATAGGTCTAGGACAACCCATTTATGGAGAAGTTTGTAGTATGATGCTACTGGGTTTTTGGTTGTAGCCATGTTGGTCTAAGGACATAGGCAGGCAAGGTTCTTTGAGTAGATGTGATATCGTTTAGTAGACCAACTGAGTAGTTCAGGAAAAAAGTTCTTGGCAAGCTTTCGAGTGCAGCACCCTTCTTCAGGCATAGGGAGTCTCTCCTGGTCTGAGACTCCAAGGAATGAGAGAAGCTAAAAGTGTGGCAGGATGTCAGTGAGAATGTAAATAGGTAGAAATTAGAAAGACAAAAGGTAAAGCAGGTAAGGGAGGAGGAAGAAAGCAGGGGGGGGGGAAGGTCAAAGGGAGACATTACAGCAATAGAATACAAAGTAGAAAAGAGGCTGTCTGTGAAAAAGGAAATCATTGGAGATCTGTGCCTGGAAGCTTGTCAAGAACCTTTTTTCCAACCACTCAGTTGGTCTAATAAAAGATATCACATCTACTCAAAGAACTTTGCCTGCCTAGTATGATGCTATAAGTTTACCCAGAAAGCTGGTGGAAGCTCCATCCTTGGAGGTTTTCAGAACCCAGCTAGACAAAGCCTTGGCTGGGATGATCTAGTTGGGGATGATTCTGCTTTGAGCAGGGGTTGGACTAGATGACCTCCTGAGATCCCTTCCCACCCTACTTTCTATGATTCTAAGTGTAGCCTCACATTTGCGAGAGCCCGGCAGGCTTAATTATGCTGAGGGGAAACCAACATGGGTTCGTAGCAGGTAGATCATGCCTGACTAATCTAGTCTCTTTTTATGACCAGGTTACGAAATGCCTGGACGCAGGAGTAGGGGTTGATGTCGTATACTTAGACTTCAGGAAGGCCTTCGATACGGTATCCCACCCCATACTGGTGAACAAGTTAAGAGGCTGTGACTTGGATGACTGCACAGTCCGGTGGGTGGCGAATTGGCTAGAGGGT
>NW_005842741.1:9068-16427 GCF_000455745.1 Alligator sinensis
ACTCTTTCCTGCCGATGCAGGGGGTCGGACTCGATGATCTATTGAGGTCCCTTCCGACCCTAACATCTATGAATCTATGAATCCTAGGGCCAGGTCTTACCCACACTTAATTCATATGTATCTGGTAAACCTGCTATCCTCTGCAGAGATGCACCTAAGCACACCATGCTGCTTTGGGAGTCCTGCCTTTGAAACCAGAAGCAGTCTAGCTGTACCCACACCATACTTTGGGTGGGCTAATTAGCACTGCTGAATGGACAGGGCCAATTAAGCCCTGGCTTATGAAAATTAGCCTACCCAAAGTGCAGTGTGGATGCAGCTATACTGCTTCAGTTTATGAGGCTGTGAAGCAGTGCTGGAGGGCACCATTGTCAAGTAGATACAGCTTTGGGCCCATAATTAGCCTTACACACAAGTACCCTGTTTCTAATACATTAGGTCAGGGGTGTCAAAACATACAGATCTGACCCATGGAGCTCCATCATCTGCCCCCAGCACTGTCCCACTGACTCTCATGTGCTGGCTGGCCCTGTGCTGCATGTGGTGCTTGCTGGGGCCATCTCCAGCTATGGTGCTTGCAGTTCACACTCAGGCCAACATCCCAGAACAGCCCAGGCAGGTGCCACATGCATGGGATTGGGCATGCAGGTGACAGGGCCATGGGCCTGCTCTGGCCTGGGGACTGGCCCTGCACCACTCATCTGAGTTTGGTACCCTTGCATTAGGAAACTTCTCTGCACCCCTACAATTTGTAAAGAAAAATTACACTGACTTTAAAGATGGGTAAATTGATGCAGGGAGAAGTTAACAACTTTCCCAAGTTCACAAATTAAGTTGGTGGCAAACACAAGGCTACAAGATCAGAGTCTAACCCACAACATACTGTCTGAATATACTGTGCTATGACCCAAGCATATATGGTACTCTTTCTCTGTGAAATTTTCCCGAGAACTGTATGGTAACTCTAGAAGCTTTAAAGTGGTCTGCAAATTCACTCTCTTGTGCTATTTGTTAAGGTATTTACACCTAGAGATAAGCCATCATAAATAACTCAAACACAATCCTTTTCATATGGTATATTAAGGATGGGAGGAGTTCAGAAGCCCTAGTTTCTTTCTGCTTATATTCATTTCTTCCAAATTAATATTCTTTTTATTGAAATTTACCTTTTCTTGCTTCTCAGCTTTAATGGAACTGAGGATATTAGGTAACACAGGCAGCAGTATTCCTGCTCTTTTTTAGGATTTATATGAGAATACCTGCAGAATTCATACTTCTGTTTCAGAGGGCTGAGGCATACCTCTGGCGTTTCTCTAATAGTATGGATGGATACCCATTTTTTCCTTTCTGTTCAGGACTGTTGCCTCAGGTGGGATTTTGAAGGAAGATTCTTAGAATATCCAAATCCTATATAGACACTGGCTGCTAGATCTACCCAGTAAATAGCTAGGGGGCCTTCCTCTGCCAAGTAGAGATAACTGCATTACATGATAGGGAATCACTAAATTGTTGAAAATTAGTCTGAAAGGGATGCTGAACAGCCAGGTAGTTTATTTCCTTGTTCAATGGCAGGATCAACTCTAGCTAAACCATTCCTGACAGATGTTTGTCTAAGCTGGTATTAAAAGCATGATGGAGATTTCACAGCTTCCCCAAGTAACCTATTCCTGTGCTTACCTATTCTTACAGTTGGAAAGCTTTTCCTAATGTCTAATCCAAATCTCCCTTGCTGCAATGTAAGCCCGTTAGTTCTTGTCCTAGCCTCAGTGGACATGGAGAACATCTGTGTTGTAGCATCCTTTTTCACATATTTGAAAGCTGTCATTTCTTTTCAGTCTTTTTTCTCTAGATCAAACAAGCCCAAGTATTTAGTTCTGTAAGCATTCCTCATGGGCCATTACTCTAATCATCGTTGTTGCTCCTTGTTAACACTTTCTTCAGCTGGTCCATATCTTTCTTGAAGGGTAGTGTGTAAAACCAGATACAGCATGCCAGTTGAGGCTGTCTCATTGCTGAGTACAGTGGAAGAATTATTTCCTGTCATACATACCACTCCTATTTGTATGCCTCAGTATGAGGTTTACTTTTTTCACAACAACATGCCATTGTTGCCATTTTCTATTTGTGATCTGATACGATCCCCAGATCTTCTGCAGCATTGCTGCATTCTCATTTGCCTAAATACCTTCTTCTCTAAGTGCTGTACTTTGCACTCATCCTAATTAATCCATACCTTTTGCATCATTATCAACCCCCAGCATTTCTAATGGGCCACCACACACATACCATTCAAAATATGAGATTTCTCCAAAATGTTTCCTTCACTTGTTTCCCCAGGAAGAAGTGGTTCCACTTTCCAAACAACCCTACTTGGGTAAAGTACCTCCCTCTTTGGAGAGGGGGGGGCTTCACCCCTCCCAAACACCTTCCTACACCTTTTACAGTGGTTCTCTAGGCCAGGGCTGTATCTAGAGCAGTAGTTTTCAACCTTTTTCATTTGCAGATCCCTAAAAAATTTTGAATGGGGGTGCAGACCCCTTTGAATTATAAGTGCAAGCATTCACATACTTTTGATTGATCATAGTTATCTTCCGCAGACCCCTTAGACATAGTCTCCAGACCCCCAGGGGTCTGTGGACCACAGGTTGAAAACCACTGATCTAGAGCATTAGGTTATGTAGTAAGGGAGAGGCTATGGCACTGCTTTTCAGCCAGAAATTATTATGCCACTTAGTGAGCCCTCTTTGAGTGTGTGGCTGATTAAATTTGCAGGCTGACTGCAGACCATTTACTATGCCCTCATGGACAACAGATGGTTCACAGACCATAGTTTTAGAACCCCCATTTTACATAATATGTCCATACTTTGATTATTATATTGTCATGGGAAGACAGAGTCAAGATATAATGCCAGATATAATGATAATAATAATAAAAATAATTAATATTACCATTTTCAGGCCCCCTTTCTGTCCGGGCCCTGGGTGGCCACCTGGTTCATCCATGCCTGTGTCCAGACCTGTCTGCTGCTTCCCCTGTCATAGAAGAAAACTAGGAAGAAAACGCCTATGTGTCTTGTTGGTTCAGTGCTCTGGATTGGAAATTGATATGAAAATATAAATCTTTCTTCCTGCAGCTAATACTTAGCTTTAGTTGGATTTCATGGCACTCAACATACAGTCAGCCCTGTTTTATCTTGAGGAAAGAATCATTATTTTCCCCCAGTTTTCCTTGAGTTTTTATTATAGTGGGTGCATCTACATGTTCATTAATGTGATGTAGTTACTGCGCATTAAGTTTAGTTCTTGCATAACCAAGTACCACCAGCACATGGGCTTTTACAAGTGCTAACTGTGCAGTAGCCTAATACTACCGCACAGTGCTGTATTAGCATGAGTTTTGTCCGGCACACTACTGTGCTGTGTTATGCAGGCTACAGTTAGTATCTCGTAGATGCACCCAGTATGTACTATGAATTGTACATACAGTATTTTTCTATGTTATCCTAGGTTAGTTTTCTGTCCATCTCCACCTCATGCTCCTCAGGTCATTTATCTTTTTTTTAACGTTAACTCCTTCCAACTGATTGTACATACCACAAAATCTTATTTTGAAGAAATAAATTGCAACATCTTTTGATTTTAATGACTGTTGAACCAATTTTGATAGGGTTAAATAGCCTCAGCTCTGAAGGAATACTGTTGGTTATGCTCAATAAAAGGCAGGTCTTGAGAGGTAATCAACAGTGGCATGTGTGAGACATGTGATACTAAAATAGAAACTTATTTTATTCTTGCTTCCCTGTCTTTTGCTAGGTCTCTAGCTTCAAGAAAAAAAGTCCTCATGGAACAGAAGTCTTGTTAGAAACCAACAAGTCAGTCAGTCCTCTTTTCAAATACTTTTCAAATAAATTAGCACAAAACCCAAGGTTGAATATAAAAAAAGGCAATAAATGTAAGTTAAGAAATATTGTGACAAAGAAACAAATATTCACAAATCTAGCTACACTAAGAAATTATTTTATTAAATGAGGACTGATGTGCTGCCCAAGCTGCTTTATGAGAAGAAAAACCACTACCCCATCCCACTCGTATATCAAATGGAGAAAGGGAGGCAGTTAGCTGTGTGAGTAGAGTCAAGCAGAAGGTTGGACAGGATGGCACTTTAGAGACTAACTGGTTCAGAGAGGTATAAGTTTACACAGGCCACAGTGTCTGATGAAGTAGGCTGTTGCCTACGAAATCTTACGTCTCTCTGAACCAGTTAGTCTCTAACATGTCATCCTGCCCTGCCTTCTGCATTTACTGAGCACAGATTTTAAAGAACCTGACTTTCCTTCAGTATTTAAAAAAAAAAAAGACCATATCAACATCCTTATTCCTGTACTGCCAGTCATCTGTTCCTTTTGTTAATGAGAAGATGTGGCCAGACTTAGGCTAGGAGAACAATCACTGTTCCTTTTGCTTGCTACTGCTTTGTCTGAAAATAAAATTCTGGCACTTGTGTAAAAATTAAGATCAGGGCTTACATGTGCATGTGATGTGTGGAGACAAGGGGAAAATAGACTAAGGCAGTGGTTTTCAAACTTCCTAAAGTCGCAGAACCTTTTAATATTACTTCTGCTGCTGCAAATCTGCTAGTGCTGCAAATCCGCTACTCTCAGCTTTGCAGGCTGTGAGATCCTGGCAATGGTAGCTCATGACCTCCTAACCTGCTCCATCATTGCCCCCAGTCTCTTTGCAGAACCTCTGATGACTTACTGCAGAACTGCTGGGTTCTGTGGAACAGTTTGAAATCCAGTGGGCTAGAGCAAAGTACAAAGTTGGCTTGACCGCAGGCTATTCCATTAGCATCTAGGAAGTAAGCTAAACAGCATGATTACCACTACCCATTCCCTGAAGAAGTCTGCAACTAGCTGCAGTTTTTTAAATTTGCAATAGGTATAATTTCTTGTAGTTCTTGCAAGTAGAAGGCCACATTTCTCATTCCGTAATTGAAATTCTCCATTAATTGGGAACTTTCCCCACATTAGAATGACATGATTTGTCCCATAGGACTGAGCCTATAATCTAAAATAAGAGATTGCAGGAGACTCTGATCTCAGTTACTGTAGTGCTTGTAAAGAATTACTTCAGATTTGCTATTACTTGTGAGCAGAATCGTAAGGGAGAAAACTTCGGTCATGGAATCAGACGTTCACATTTCAAGAGTAATCAGGATTATTTAACCTGCGTTCACATTGTAAAATGATGTCTGTTTTTTACAATGGTGGCATTTGGTGTTAGCTGCTCTTCATACCCATTTAAATAGGCAAGGGGAATAAATGCATTTTCTAAGACAAAAACTAGTGTGAAATGTCCTAGTCTGCTAGATTTTCTCCATGTAGACTCCAAGATTTAGGCTTTTCTAGAAAGGAAACAAAAAACAAAACAACTGGGAAAACAACAATAATAATTAACACCCCCTCCCACCAATGGCTTGCCTAACTTCTTTTGATGCCAGATAGATTTCACATGATTCTCAAATGAGTGAGGCTGTAAGCTGTTTGCTGCTGGCACTGACTTTCTCTTCTGCATTTGTGCAGCAAACCAGGATCAGGCACTTGGGTGTTACAGTAATACGAACAATAAATACTGTAATTCTTTGGGTAATCCTCACACTAGACCTTTCAGTCATGTTCAGCATCTGATTTCTTTCTTACTGTGGAGAGCTAAGAGATCTCACAGGCATTAACTTTAAGGTACTTAACTTTAAGCATACAAATTCATGACCATTAGCTTTTCAGTTTAGCATATTCCTAAATTCCTAAGCAAGTGCAAGCTCAGGGCCTAGGCTGGGATCCAGGGGAAAAAAACCCTGTGGAGCTCTTCTTCCCCTCCCCATCATCGTGTGACCATGAAAGCAGCTATATAGCACAAACATTATTCAGCTCAATGTATAGATACACATAGAGCCGACCAAGCAGTCCAGTGGTTACAGGCTCACTTTGAAATACACATGGCTTGTGTCTGAAATGATGCAGCTATGTGCCAATTTTCAGTGTCCCAAGGGACTGTCAAAGCATGTTGGCAGGTATATTAGTGCCCTGATATGTCTAGGGGCAGGGTCCTGGGTTTGTTGTGATGCTGAGGGTAGGCTGCATATGCCTTTAGCCATCACTCATCAAGGGGTAGACTAGACTGCAGCAAATAACTAGAGTTCATCTTCCTGGAAGGGCAATGGGGCTATTAATTGCGGGAATATATATTTTTAAGAGTGTGTTGTGTGCGTGTACCAAGGGTTAGCAACCCCTGGCATGCGTGCCAGAGCATGGCATGTGAAACCATTTTGCTTGGGACAAGGCAGGCCCCTGCGGCTGCCCAGAGCCCAGGCTGCCCACAGCAGGTAGCAGGGAGGCTGCAAGCAGCTGCACTGGGGTCCTTGGAGCCCCAGCCCAGCTCATTGCCAGCAACAGGTGCATGCAGACATTGGGGTTCCCCCAGGACCCCAACCACTGTTGGGAAGTGGCTAGGGTTGCGTTACCACAAGGCTGAGGCCCCTCATAGCTCCCACACCATCCGCCCCTGGCACAACCACATCTTACAAGTGGAGGTTGCGGGGGTTTTTGGCACCTGGCCCCAAAACGTTGCATATGCCTGATACACATACCCCGACCCTGCTTAGGGAAGATGCAGGCCCCTCTTTCGAGGGGGAAAATGGGAGGGATGAGGGAAGAGCAAAACAGTGTCCTTGCAGCATGCTCAGGGAGCCGGCTGGAAGGGGTGTGTGCATGTGTGTGTGTATGTGTTGCAGATGGAGGGGATGCATGTGTACGAGTGTGTGATAGAGGGGATGAGTGTGAAATGTGTGTGTGTGTGTGAGTGAGAGATATGAAGAGGGTGAGCGAGTGGTGGAGGGGATGAGTGTGTGTGTAAAACGGGAGGAATGTGTGTGTGCCCATGTGTGATAGGACGAGTGTGTGTGTGAGAGAGAGATGGAGGGGATGAGTGTGTGCACACCCATGCATGTGATAGAGGGGATGAGTGCAGGTGTGTGTAAGAGATGGAGGGGATGCACAAGTGTGTAAGACAGAGGGGATGAGTGTGCACGCACCCATGTGTGATAGGATGAGTGCGAATGTGTGTGTGTGTGTGTGTGAGTGAGATGTCGGGCACGAGTGTGAGCGTGTGGCGGGGAGGGGAAAGGAGACCCCGATTTTACCCACAAGCAGGACTGAAGGGTGGGGGTGTCTGCGCCCTAGCAGCGAGGGAAGGCGACCCCCCTCACGTGAGGAAACAACCGAGCCCCGGGGAGCGGCATGGCTGGGGCGGGCCGGGCCGGCAGGGCGCCGGGGGCTGCCTGCCCCTGCCCCTGCCCAGC
>NW_005842741.1:16861-76073 GCF_000455745.1 Alligator sinensis
CGGGGGACTCGGCTGCCGTCCGGCGGGGGGCAAAGTCCTGGGGTGGGTGCAGAGGCGGGGTAGGCACCGATCTCGTCCCCAGAGCCCTGATCTGTGTCCTGAAGCACCGGCGCCCGGGGCTGAGCCCTGCTGGAGCCCGGGGGCCGCAGCCAGCGTGGTTGTCCACCAGGCAGCCGGCGATCCTTCAGGGGGTGTCGCGTGCTGGCGCGATTCACTCTAGAACCCGCAGCTTTGTCTCGGCGTTCCACGGGGGGTCTCCGCGTTCTGTCCCGCGGGGGGGCGGAGTTCGCCGCCGCAGAAGGGCACAGGGGCTCTCCCGGAGGCAGGGGAGGGGTGAGCGCCAAGCACTGAGGTTTCCCGGGGAGCTCCAGTCCCAAGCGAGGGACTTGGGTCTACAAAAGTTGAGAGTTGCCCTCAAGCCACCTTCCAGTCTATTTTAGCACTGTGTGGTCACAGAATCCTAGAAAACAAGGGTTGGAAGGGGCTTCAGGAGGTCATAAGCCAACCCCCCACTCAAAGCAGAGCGCATCCCAGCCAAGGTTTTGTCTATCCGGGTCTTAAAAATGGTCCTCCTCTCTTGACTCTAGTTTCAATAGCAGGTTAGGCAAGGATTGTTGTATGGGATGGGTTGGATGGTCTAGAGATCACCTCTTAAGGGCCTTTCTAGCCCTGCCTCTAGGATTCTAATTCTTCACCCCTCTCATCTCCCTCCACACTTTTCCTCTGAATGCACCACAGGTGTTTTCGCCACTACGGCCACGTCTAGACCTGCATGGAGGTTTGATTCCCCAAGGACAAATAGCAGTGACATACCTTGTGCTGCTGCAAGTTGTCCTGGGGGAACTCCTGTGCCACACACGCTCTGGTGCATGGCAGGTTATCCCAGGTGGGATAGGGGATGTTGGTGCTAGTACTGGGTTGGCCCCAGCAGCCTTACTTGGGGGCCTCCTGGGGCTGCAGCAGTGGTGATTGTGCCTCATAGAGCCTGGCTGGCAGTGGAGCATGGTGCTGGCCGGCCAGGCTCCAGGTTTGTCGCCCTGTGCGCCACTCCACTTTCTTCCCCGTGGGTTTTTTTGACCCCTGAATATCCAGGGGTCAAAAAGCCCTCCACAGTGCTCCCTTGCAGCACGGAGAACAACTGAACATGCAGCATGTGACACCACAGATGTGTCTGCAGCGCCACGTACCACACAGCCGTGCTCATCTGGATGGAGCCTATGTGGTTATCCGCCAGGAACAGGTCTGGGCTGCCTGGCAGGTAAAATGCAGGTTGCTCGTCTTCTGTAGGGATCAGGAGGTGTAATGATATCAGACTGGTGCTCTAGGAGAGAGCCTCTAGAGTAGAAGAGCACTTGTCCAGAGCTGCTTCTCTGGGATCCTTCCTAGTGTTAGGGGCCAAGCCACTCCAGACAGATGGATGTGCCCTTGGCTTGGCAGAAGCTCCAAAGAAGTCAACAAGAACTTTGCTGTCAGTAATATCAAAAATAGATCGGAGCAGAATCATGAACACTTCCCCCCCATCCTTTTTACCTCATGGTCAGATTGGTACGGACTGTGGGGGGTTTTGCTTTCTGCTGAAGTAGGGGGTGCGACTCTTCTACCTGGGACCTCTTGAGCATTAATTGACAACGTTATAGAAGAAGGACATTGGCTGCTGTGGTTCCCCTGCTTTAGCTGTGGCAAGTTAGGGTGTTAGGTCTATGTTGTGTCAGGGTAGATGGTAGTCTTATGTAGAGTTTAGGCTATGGTTTGTATGGGATACTTTGGATAGGAATGATCCTGCTTCAGGTAGGGGCTTGGACTAGATGACCTCCGGAGGCCCCTTCCAGCCCTTCTTCTCCATGATTCCTTTATCTGTGGCTAGAACATAACTAACTCCTCATAGGCTAACACACTAAGATCTATAGAGAGTATAAGCTTCTATGAACTCAAGCTTGCACCATCTGATGAAGTGAGCTTCAGTTCATGAAAGCTTATGTTCTGTATACATCTTTATTCTATAAAGGTGCATATATCTACCTTGCCTTCTGCCTGACTGGACCAATATGGCTCTCTTAGGACTCAACTGCCTCTCTTAGGCCATGATGAACCAGTGAAACAAGGGGTGTTTTGCAGATCCCAGATTGATCAGATTGTTCTGGTAGTTAATAAACTTGCATGTGATTTCTGTCATGCAGTCAGTCGCCACTTGAGAAAAATCAGACCGAATAGCAGGTGGGCTGCTTTGTGATTTTGTTGAAAAATAGGTTCCACCCTATCTTTGCATTTTTAACTTCATGTATTGTGAAACACTGTTATTTACATAGCATACATGACAAAGGTGCTATATAAGAGGAAGTTCAAGAAGACAAAAGATCTCATTTGCAGTGGTATAAATCTCAGGGTATTTTTTGTGAGATTAGTGATTTACACCACCTTAGTTTTGGAGTAAGTGGCTGCATCAACATACATGTTTAACTACGGAGTAGACAAAGTAGCTGCAGAGTAAAGTGTCACTGTCTACATGTGCAATGCTATTAGGCCACAGTAAACTAATTTAACTAATAAACTAAATGATGGGTAATTAACTGCGATTAAATGCATGCATAGACACTGATCATGGATGAAAACTGCACCCAGTCAGTCCAGCCTAGGCGGCCAGACTCTTGCCTTAGGCACATGGCTCTGCACTTCTAGCACCCTCGTGCCCCAGCCAGCCTCGATGATACCACCTGGAGCTTGGGGCTGACTCCCCGTGCTCCTGGCCCTGGTGTAAACTGCTCCACCTCGGCTCAATTTGCTGCTGTTCTGGGCGCGTGTATAGATGTTGTGCCTGGGAGTAGTTTACTCTGGCTCAAACTGCTCCCAAGTTTATTGCTGCAAATTATTTGCATGTGTAGATGTACCCAGTGATTATGAAGATTGGCCTAAAGTCCCCATTCTGAGTTAATAATATAAATTGGACTAACATATAAAGAATATCCATGTTGTGTGTGCAGAGTGACAAAAGTGAACAAGAGGAAAAATAATGGAGCTCTTGATTGTGTCACATATCTTGATTTTTTTTTTTCTTTTATAATTTTAATTTGGGTTGCTTATGGTGGGTAACAGAATTAGAAGAAAATGGAAATTTTAGATCTCAATCTTAGCTTTTTCTAATAGTGTGAATTTTTTTTTAAAGCTTTTTTTTATATGAAACAAAAATTCTTGTCTGTGAGTGTTTTGAGTTTTTTTCATTTGAACTGGAGGTGGCACAAAAGCTTAAGTCCCACTTGGTAGACTAGAAGGCCTTGTGTACTTTAGTCTTTGAAGTCAATTAAATGTTGACTAAAAGGGGCCCAACATTTCACCCCTCAGGTTTATTCTCTACCCTCTTTTCCTTGTGGGGAGCAGATAGATCAGGCTGCCATGATTGTTGAGAGGAGAGGGATTAATTTGCAGATCCAAAAATAGCCTCTACAGCTGTTTGTTTTAGGTCCAGGCTGATCGTGTGGCTGAGATTCACTAATGTAAAGTCTCCACTACTTAGCTGTTTGTTGCACTGGCAGACATCTGCAAGTTTAAAGTAAAAAAAAAAATGATGCTTACTGTCTAGCTAAGTTCCTGGTGTATTATTTTAGCTGATTGCAGAAGCTATACGTGCACATAGGCTTCTGCACGAGACTAGCATAAGTCTGTTCTGCCTGGCTACTAAAAATGGCTCTTTCTGTTCTTTTTTTATGTTCTCCCCATAACGCTCCTTGGGAGGTGGGGACCCCTCCAACTTTAAAATTAGACATTGTCTTTGCATTGACTTCCCAGATATTTGCTTTGCAGTTTAAAATGTCCTAGAAGTATAGATCCATTTCTGTATAGAAAATAAATCAAGTTTATGTAATGAGGAAGATTCTCATTCACTTGGGACAGTCCAGATTGAGAGCAGATTGCTTTAGTGACTAGATTATTTTCATTCAATGTAAAGTTTTAAATATAAATGCTGAAACAGCAATCAGGTGTGTTCAGTCTATGAAGAAAATGGCTGAAGTTTTCATGACTTATTTTAAAACAATTCACAGAATCTATTTTAAAAATATGTGAGAGAAAAATCATGAACATAGTGAGAGACTATACTACTATTTTTTTTTTTTTTTTTTTTTAGTGTGGGGGTTTGCAAGTCAAGAGTTCTGGCTTTTGTTTCCAGCTCAGTCATTAATCTAGTCAGAAGTGAATGCAGTGCTTCCAGCTTCACAAGAATGTAGGAAGATTTAATAGGTGTTTGAGCTTACCAGATGAAAGTTTCAATAAAAATTCAAAATACTGAGAGAGTTCTTGGTAGACTTGCAGCTATAACTTCATAATTATGCAAGTGTGACATCAGCGCTCCTAGCTGTAACTTTGATTAATCTTTCTGATTTAAAAAGGGGAGGGGAGAATAAGATGACATCTAAACTTCTTTTGTGCCCATTGTAACAATATATTAAAGCCCCCTGGCAGTATACGGTATTTTCATTGCACCACCTGAGCGTAAAGAACTATTCTTTGCTTGATCTTTCTTCCAGCACGTTTCATCCTTCTTTCCAGGTCATTCTGTCCAGAATGTACAAACAAAGCTAGCAGAGAACTGAAGAATATATTTTGTTTGATTATGTTCTTATTTAATCTCCAAAGGGCTAAGCTATAAGGCAGTGTTAGGTCACATAGAAACATTTGTTTTCTATATCAGTTTCTCTATCAGGGCGGTGTATTTTTATTAAACTTTAAACAATTATACATGCCATTTGAAAACCTGCAACATCCATTTAAATTATGTTCTAGGGGACACTAACTGATCTTAGTTAATTTTACAAGTGGCATGGAAAACTAGCCTATATTTTATTGAATAAAGGCCTCCCACCTTCTTAATAATTATACACTCTGCAACTTGTTTTCTCTGTTCCTAAGTGGTTTTGATTAAGCATATGCTTAATTTTGAATATGTGAATAGTGTTGTGGACTTGAGCCTGGCTACTTACATGTTTAACAGCTTTATTGGATCAGGCACCAAAGCAGGAAACATGAAATGATTTTTGGAGACCCTGCATTTCAGAATTAAATTATCCACAAATTAAGCCCCCCCTCCTCCCACCCCAGGATGTAGTTTAGTAGCTTTGGCTAGTTCTGCATTTGTATTTATATAAAACTGAAGAAATCTTTACATATGAGATTTATTATAGCTCTGTAGGAGGTGAGAGAACTGGTTGAACTGTTACAGCTCTGTAAACACTAAAATGCTTGCTGATGCCATTCTGTAGTCTCTGTGGATAGTTTATGGACTCCACAGGTGAACAGTAATCTTTAGCTGCCCGCAAGGAGATGAGTTCTGTCAAATCTATTTTCTCATTTAAAGTAGCATAATGTAAATCTCTTGTAGCAAAGAGGTGAGGTGATTTGTCACTTTTTATTAGAGGATGCTCACAGTTTCAGCTCTTTTCCTTTTTGATTAGATTAATTCTCTGTGTTTTCAAAGCAACTGCTCATTCTCTAACTTTGAGATTTAATTGAGAAAGTTGCACTGGCCATTACATTTAAAAAAAAAAAAAAAAGTTTTACAGTGTGTAAAACATTGGTAACATTTTTCTCAGTACTACTGAGTGGCTAACTTTGCAGGTCTGTTATTCTGTGCTGCGTTATTTTATATCCAAAAGAAATTAAGTACTGCTTTTTCTCTTTGTATATTCCCTGAATATATGAATTTAGGAAAATAAACCTATAAATTCAGAGTCTTTAGTCTGAAGAAATAGTTTGGTATATCTCACGTTTCGATGGTATTCTTTCAACTCTGATGCCTTTTCATTAACTTTGTAGCTGATTGAAGTAATAAAACTGGGTTAGCAATCATTCTGATCTTGTGTGTGTTTATAATAATTGGGAAAAAGCTACTTTTAATGGGTAACAAAAAGAGAATTTCGAGGAATAATTAATTTACTAGGGAATTTGGTAATAAGATTAAAGGTATCATTTAAGTGTAAAGTATGACTATATTGCAGAATTAATCATTAACGCCTATGTACAGATGGTCTCTGAATGTGCATACTTATGTAAGAAAAAAACTAGCAAATATTCATCATGACCTCTAAGTTGTAGCACTAGTTAAAGTAAGTAGCTAGTACTTATTTCTTTAGGAAAAGAGAGAAATTGCCCTACTGTCCATAATACAGTGATTGTGCAGCTATGGTGCAGAGAGCACCTGCTCATGCTCCAGGGAGATTTGACTGGTACTAGCTCTTGTCCTTCTTTTCCTGTTGTCAACTTATTTACTTCATTTTGATGTATAATATATAAAATAATGCTTATCCTGAGCTCTAGGTCCCTTATCCAGGAACTATGAATATAATCAAAACTAAAGCCAGCTGCTGTATTTCCCTCACGCCAAAATAATCAACTACAAAAAAATCACGTTCAAATAATACAACCTTCCCTTGCAAACATCTGCTCTTACCAGGCCCGTTTCTCCCTTAACACTATTTAAATAGTAATGCCTTTTAGCATTTTCCAGTATTCAGACTTTTCCAGTCTGAAAGGCAAAAAATAAATAAATAAAAAATGGAGGGGCTGTTATGCTGCTGGTAGTCTTTTATGCTGAGGGGTACACATTGAGTGTCCCCATTTCCTGCAACTGTTGCAGCATTGCTCAGAGAGGGAAGCACAGTAAATCCCAAGCCATTTGGGGTCTCCAGCTCATAATTAACACCTTGAACTCATTGGAAACCTGCAGGCAGCTAGTACAGACTATTTTAGTGTCATGTTAGTCTGCTAAGAGATGTTAATTAGGTAGGCTGACTGAGGCAAAAGCTATGTTTATGCTTGCATTTGTAGGAAAGATAGCAAACAGATGACCTGATAATTTTGTTTCTTGGGGCTGGTGCTCGGTAATTGTGCTGAAAGGTGAAATAAGTGGATTCTGGAGAAGAAGCCTCCCTCCAAAATGCCAAATATCATTCTGTTCTAAAGTCAATTAGCTGCTAGACAAGCTATTGTTTGTATTGAGCTATAGCTTGATGGAAGGAGAAATTCCCAAACTTGATTAATTCATTACAAGTGTTTCCATAGTACTTAAAATTGGTTTATGCTTTTCTCTGCCATCAGGGAGGTCTTGTTGGATAATACTATATAGTTGGTGCCCCTGTCCCTATATAGAAAAACATATTTTCTTACCTTGGCTCACTGAAAACTTGGGCCCTTCCAAATGCTTATGTAACTTTCCCCACAAATAGAGTTCCAAAATATCAGCTTCTTTCTTTCTTTCCTTTTCATGAAAAGAGTACATCTTGCTTGACCAGGGGTGACTTCTTTATAAGAAGCAATTAAAGAAATTATTTATAAGCAATTCAAACATTTTTTTTGCAAAAATCTTGTTGGTCTAATAAAAGATATCATCTCTAATACAAGTCCTGACTACTTCTTTATAAGTAAATTTGGCTTGCGCTTGTGTTAAGACATTGAACCCCAGATGTATGTTTTAAAAGTCAAAAGTTTTGCGGCATTTTAATTGTTCTTGGCTTATTTGCACATTGCAGTTAAAATGTATCGACTTTTGAAATGACTCCAAGCATTTGTGTGTCCACACCTCTAGACCCCCAGTGAGCAAAGGAGACTATCATGGAAGTTTCTCAGTTGAAGAGCACAGCACCAGCAGCCTAGACAACCCTTTTATAAAAAAAATGAGTATTGTGGCATTGTTTGTGCCCTTTGCCTACTTCATTCTTATAAACCCACAAGTTAGACCAGGGGTGGGCAATTATTTTGGGCAGAGGGCCGCTTACTAAGTTTTGGCAAGCCGTCAAGGGCCACATGACAAGCAGCTCAGGGCAGATAAATATTAATTTTCTAAATTTTTTAGGGGCCCCGCAGGCCGGATAGAAAGGCCTGGCGGGCCGCATCCGTCCCCCGGGCCACATTCTGCCCACCCCTAAATTGGATGGCAAAAGGAAACTAGCAAGCAGAATGGGGTAGTAGCATGTTACACATGCGTTTAAATAAAACCCTCTCCTCTGTTACTTCAAATGCCTAGAAAGCCATGAATGCATCAGCAAAAAATCCCTGTGGCTGAAGGATTGAACACTTAAGTCACCTCAAGACCCATCAGGGAGCTGTGGGAGAGAGAATCCTCAAATTGAGGGATGGCTGATACACCAGCAAACCAAGAGTTATCCTGCCTAAGGGCCAGCCTGGATTGCTTGTGTTAGACTTTTAAACATTAGGCTGCCTGACACTGTAAAGCATTAAGCAGCTAAATTAAGACTAGAATAAACATACTGTGTGCATTTATTTGTGTTGCTTTTATGGTAGCATACACAGACTATAAAGAACAAGATGACAAGCACGTTCTTTAGGATGTTTATGGTGACTAGAATGATGCAATCCAGAGCTGCTCCTATTCGCTATATTGGGGCCTTGTATATTAGCAACAAGAAAACATGTTGAAGTGTTTTGGGTTTTTTTTTGTCGTTTAGCTAGTACTCCCGAGAATTTACTGTCTGGTAGTTCAGGGGGCTATAAAATGCAGCTGTTTATCCTTCATGTTTATAGATAACTTATTTTTTAGGTAGGAAACAGTTGTTGTATTTGTTTTGTTTGTTAGGGAGTGTTAGTGGATTTGAAGTGAGAGAGCAAAGCCTTCAGCTCTTTGCACTTTAGAACCATAAAAGATTGGTTGCAGCTGTGTATGTCTCTGGCTGCTGTTGAATTAATAAGTGTGACTAATTCCTGGAAGAATTGTTAGGGGAGGCAACATTTGCAGAAAAAATGGTGTAGTCTGAAGAGAGAGGGTTTAGAGCAAATATTCTTTCAGAAACCACTAGCTGCCGATATTGCAGGAGTACAGAATGGTTTTGCATCCTCCAGGGAAAGGAGGTGCATACTTCTGCTCTTTCCTCTTCTCCCTTTCTACCTCACTTCCTTCCACTATTGTATGGTATGCTCATCAGACCCCCGTGATGATAAATTGAATCCCCAAGGACATGAGACAATCAAACAAGTGAACAGTTGAAAGTCAAAGGAAAAACAAAGAGAAGCAGAGACCATTTACCAAGTATGAAATACAGCTCTAAAAAAGTAGAAACGTAAATGTTCCTAGGCCAGCCCTCTAACTTTCCACATTAAAAAGAACACAATGCTGAGCAGTCAGGTTAAAAAAATGACAGGCGAACATCTGGTTTCAATTTCTTTTTATATACAGCAAAAGAAATTTAAAGCGCCTCCTTGGTTTCTAAGAACCTGATCTTGCAAATACATGTGAAATAATCTGACTGGTTTCAGTGGGATTAGGTCTACCTGTAAAGTTACCCCCACCTGTAATTGTTTGCAACATCAGATCCTTAGTGATAAAATCTAGCTTTCTGTATGCATTTTTACAAATGAGATAAACCTACCTCAGCAGTAAGGAAATGAGTTCTTTAATACACTAGAGTTGGTGTAATATTACTGTAATCTACTTTTTTTCTTATTTAATACTCTTCCTTAGTTATCTCAATGGATTCTTCTAAAATTGAACAGAAAAGGCTAATATGTATACTAATGTCCTGCTGGGTCAAAAGCTACCCTTCTATGCACTCTGCATAATTTTGCAGAAGTTAACAGAGGCTGTATGGGAGGTAAGCTAGGGTTTACCTTCTCCTGTCATCATTAGCTTCCTGTTGAACTGATGATGTTTGCTTCTAATATGGCATGGCTAAAAAGCAGAAGTTTCTTCTTGCAGTTTTAGTCAAATATCCCTGCTTGTCTAATGTGTTTAGAACTGGTACAAAAAAAATCAGGTGGTTGTGTTGTTTTAGGGAGAATTTAATAGAAATCTCGCAGCTAAATTTGCGTCGTTACGAAGTTCCCTATCTAGCACCTATTAAATGGAATAGACTGCTTTGTCAAAGGTTTAAACCATCGGAGTAGGGATAGATCCTGGACCATAGCAGAACTGACCTCTGTGCAGATCAGGAGTGGGAGGAATCCACTTGATCTGGCCAGTCCTGGTTTACTGCTGACAGTTATGGCCACCTGTACATGGGACCAGTTGCCTGTTGTGAAAGCTGGAAAATTGCTAGAAGATGACAACATTTCATCCAGGCTTCCTCTTTTCTTAAGCACACCTCCTCATGCAAAGAGGTCCAGAAGGCTGGTTTAGAGTTGATATAAAAGCTGTTTCACCTCTAGGGCTTCCTCTGAAAGATTACATTGGAAGAGGGTGGAGCAGTTAAGCCAGTTTTGTAGCTAGGCATAGGAGAAGAACGGGAGGCCAGGGGTTTTGGGTTCTTTCCGTGGCTCTGCTGAATTGCTGTGTGACAAGTCAATTTGCTTAGCTGCGTTGCCCCATGTGTAACAAGCAGGTACTTGCTAACCTTAGGTGGATTTGTAATCATCTGCAAAGTACTTTGAAGTGTTCAGAGGGAAGGAGCGATAAACCTGTGATTATTGTGCAGTTAAAATACTAACTGTATTGGACAAGAAATCAAGAGTGAATAACACAAGTTAGCAATTCTAAGTTCATATTTTTAAAATACCTAACTTGTATGTTTTCTGGATGAGATTTCCCCCTCACCCCTGGGAAGTACTCAAAAAAGAGTAATTCTCATATAACATAGCATGTGGATCAGAAACTGCAACTCACAGTTGTTAGCTATCATCTTGAAATTGAATCTGAGTCGGTTGTTGGGACAGGGGAAGAAGCATCCTTCCAGTTTCTGATTTAGAAAACACTTTTTTTGCCAGACTGATGTTTTTATTTCCTAGTTTTGATTTTGCGTTTGGTTTCTTGCAGAGGGTTTACAAGAGAGGCAGAAGCAGAACGTGGCACTAAATGTTCTGTAAGCCCCTGAGGATGGGCACACTGGGACAAACAATGCTGTCCCTTGTGTAGTATTTATTGGGCCTAGGATTTTATAGTAGGGGTTGTGCTGCTGTTATAGTTGCTTGGATCCATAATTTGCTGTAAGCTATGATACATTTTCAGAGCACCTAAATAACAGTCACGTCCACGGAAAAAAAGTAGGCACCTAAAATGGGACTTCCAGTGGGATTTAGATGACCAAATTCAAAACTTCAGTTCTAAAACTCCCTGTGGATTTGCTCCCAATCTCTGTTGCTGCCAGATTAAGGCACCTCCAGTTATTGCCCTGAAAGTTTCCAAGGTGCCTAAAGTTCTATATAGGTCCAGAAACACCTTACTATTAACTTTGGTTTCTTGTGTCATCCAATAGGCTCATTTTAGGAAGTGTTTTGGAGTATCCTTAATGTGCAGCCACATGATCAAGCTCTCATTAAGATGTGGTGGCAGCCACTCTGTTAAAGCATAGCCAGAGAAGGGAGATTGTGATGTCCCTCTTTTAATGGTTAGGGCAGTCATGCAGGATATGGAAAAGCTAACTTCAGTGTTATCTTCCATCTGAAGGAATTCAAACCTCCATCTCCCACCTCCCCGTAGAGTGCTAGGCTGTTGGCTATTCCTTGGTTGGGCCACTCTCCACACTTCTTTTTGAAGCTGTTTTCCCTGTGCAGAAAAGAACACATTGCAGAAAAAAACCACTGGAGGCAGAGAGAGAAGACAAGAGACCTTTGCGCCAGCTCCTCCTCCAAGGACTGGGTCTGTATTTTACACAGTGATGGAAACAGTTCTTGGAATAGGGATTAGAACCAGATCTCTCTGCTCCCGCATATATCCCTTGACTACCAGGCTCATGTCATGTTCCTCTTGCCTTCTCTCTCCGGCCCAAGGCATCTTGTATATTTACATGTAGCACATCTTCAAAGGGAAGAGTGAAGAATGCTCCCTCCCCATTAAAACAAGGCTATCCAAAGTGGCCAGGGCCCCCCACCCACAGGCAGCAGTTTCTGCAACCCCCCCTCTTGCACTAACCATGATATACCCAAGTCCACTTGCTCTGTGGGCCCTGAGTCCCATACTCTGTTGCTTTATCCCCAGGGTGTGGGGCAGGAAGTGGGAGCTGGAGGAGGGAGCAGGAGCCTGGAGATCCCAGTTACAGCAGCGGTGGCAGTATGGGGGCAGGGGCAGCTGGTTGGCCATGAATTAACTGCTCATGGCTCGCATATAGCCCAGTTTGGACAACCCCATTTTAAAAGAATGACCTCTTGTGTGCCTTGTTTCAGGACTGGGTTTTGGGCTGTGAATCCAAATGGGAGGGGGATGTACCTTTCTGCAAGCTCTTAATCCTGCCCATCTTAAAGTTTAAAACCACCCATGTTGTTCACATGGATTCAGAAAAGAAATCTGCATTTCCGAGAGTTTGAATAATTCAGTACGTTACTTAGAAATTGATGTTAGGTCAGCTTACTCTAGCTGCTCTTTTTCTAGAGTTGTGGCACTCAGAGTAGCGGGTAGCTTCACAAGCTGTACTTTATCGTCTTTTGGGGTCTCATACATTAAACTCAAATGCTGGGTGATCACTGATGAGTTTGCATGTTTATTTAATAACTAGAAAGTCTCTGTATGGTGTCCTCGTTTTTTATTTTAATTGATGCTGCACAGCTGTGTTGTACATAGGGCTGGAATTAATTTGAATAAACAGACCTAATCATGCAGTTATGTAATATGCTGTTTCCAGGCTGATTGGTTTCCACTGTGATCTGTGTAAAAACAAAGGCACTGCCTGACTGTTGCAGGCTTTAAAAACAGTTCCTGAGTCTCTTGCAAACTTATTTTTATTATTTGTCATAGTGTGTACTTTCTGCCACTGTGAGCACCATGCTAGGGATTTCAGAATAAAATGTCTGTGATTATTTTTGTTCTACTTAATGTTGTTTGACTTGCAGTAGTTTGGATTGTGGAAAATACGCACTAATGTACAGTTTATAAACAGGATAATGAAACAGAAAGTATTGTAGTTAAGATCCAGGATATATTGGGAAATAGCAAACTGTGTTTTGTTCATGTCCATAAGAATATACGTAAAACGCTCATGTTATTGAGCACAAATTGACACTGTAGAGGAAAAATGTACCCTGCCCTCAACTTTTTCTGACATGAACCCTGAGCTTGGACCTCCCTTCTGTAATTCAGCACTGTTTGTAATTTAACACGATGAAAAGACTTCTGCATATGGAAGAGTCTGAGCTGATTGGCTACCGTACTCCAAGGTCGGCCTGGAAAAATGTGTGGCTACAGCTTTTTCTTTTACAATTAAACAGAAAGGGGCTTGACAGTATTATTTATATTTCCCTCCTGCCAATGTTGTTCTGTTCACAGTAAGAAGTAACACCTAATGATTACTATAACAAACAAGTTAATGTAGCATATCTGTTTTCCTAATAATTGTACCTTTGATGGGCCTCTGTTTAGATGGCTTTGCTGTTCCTTGTAAAAAAATAAAAATAAAATAATAATAATAATCCAGCGTCTTCCTAGCTAAAATGAACCTTATTATCAACTGGGGGCTGTGAAAACTTTTTATAAATATTTTATGGGAAAATAAGGATGTATTATTAAAAGGCTGCTCTGTCAAAAAGTAGACTTTCTATTTGAAAGCAGTTTTAAAATTCAAGTATTATCCCTTAAAGCTTGTTAGTTTTCATGTTTTATGGATTACTTCAACGGGAAGCACTGTGCAGCTGTTGTTACAGGTGTTAAACAGAGCTGGAAGCCGGTATTATACAAGCAGCACTCGGAAACTCACACCTTTTTCATCAAATGTTTTATCCTTTCTTTAATGCTAAACCTTTTTATTTGTGCACCGAACTGGTTAATATTTTGATTCACATTGTATAGCTTTTGTAGGCCTAGCAAATACATTCTGTTTTTGGACCTTGTTCCTATAAGTTTCAGCTTAGGCTGTTGGGAAAGCACCTCCAAAAATAGAGGTTCGAAAGTACAGTAATGAAGCCATAGCAAGCAAAATTACTGCTTTGTTTTTACTAGCAGAAAATACTAGCATGCTGCAGGATACACAACAATGTAGGATTTTTTTTTTTTGCCTGGAGAAAAATATATTCAAAATACAAGTCAAAGCGCTGTGTAGGTTGCTCACTCTGCTTTACAAAGACACCTTTATCTCACTGTACTGAAATCATAGGTAGATATCTGAGACTGGAAATCTAGACAGTGTTTTCGCTTGTAAAGCTAGGAAGAGTGTGAATCCCTTCCAAATTAAAAAAAAAAAAAAAAATAGATCAGGGGCCTAATCCAATCCCATTTAAATCAATGAGACTGCTCCATAGACAGTAATGGGAGTTCCATTAGACTACCTACAAATATGGAAAACTAGCCTAATAGAAAGGCATCAAAGATGCATTGCGCTTAGTGATCATTGGGGTTTGTTTGTACGTGACCCCTGCCCCCATCACCCTCTTCCTCCCTGTTCTTTTTAAGATCCTTTGTTGTGGCTTTTCCGTGTTTAATTGGAAACATTTTAATTAGAGAGAAATCCAGATGGAGGATTATTTATTAATTATTTTTTATTACACAATGATTGTGTTGAACTACAAACTTTGTAGCTCATTATAGTTCATAAACATGAAGGGAATTTTATGAGAAGTAAAAAGTGAAAAGAGGAATTGGCTGCTGAGACCATAATTCACAAACAGAAAAGGGAATTCATTTTCTCGAAGTGAGAAATAAAATAAACATCCTTCTTCTTGAACTTAGCTTCACACTGCATATGTGCTTTTTATCTATATTTAAAGAATAACCATACTTCTGAAAGCAGATTTTAATCGGATTTTCAGAAGCACTTGATATTGGCCTAACTCTTGCCAAAAACTTCAATAAGATCATAGTCCTATGTAGTCAAAACTGTTTTTTGATAATTTTCCTATTAAGTTTCTTCTTAGAAAAAGACCCTACAGAGTAGCCTTTGAATGGCTTCTTACTTTCTTGGTCACTTGCTCTTTAGTATTTTGAAAGTCTCAAGTTGCTCTGTACTGTGCTATTGTCCTACATATCCTCTGTGATAAGATCCTGGCATGTAGAGTAGCCAGCATCTTAGTGTCATTAGTAGGAAATAGGAATTTAAAGATATTTTACAGAATTATAACTTTTTTATGTAGAATGGAGGAATTCATATTTTACTTGAGTTTCTTTTTCAATACTTCTGCTCTGCATTTCCTACTGGCTTTATCTGTGCTGTTTTAAAGACTGTATTTTATATCATATGCTCACTATTTTCTGTAGGCGTAGATAAATGTGTATTTTTTTTTATATTTGGAGGGTTTTTTTTTGTTTTTGTTTTTTTTACCCATAATGATAAGGGAGAATTTGGCACTTTCCTTGTTTATATTTTTGTCTGCCAACTCATTACTCCGGTTTAAACAGCTAGCCAGTTTTTATACACTACCATCTTGAACACAGAAAATGACATTTTAAATTGTTTGTTTGTTTTTGTATTCTAACATTTGCATCTGTGTGTGGGCATAAGGGGGAAATGGCAGATGTGAACTATATTGACTTCCTTAAAGGGTTATGATACTTTCCTCCTATGGTGTTCTTATGAGAAACTAGGGATAAATAGTCTAGATCAGTGTTTTTCAACCTGTGGTCCGTGGACCTCTGGCGGTCTTCAGACTGTCTAACAGGTCTGCGAAAGATGACTATGCTCAATCAAAAGTATGTGAATGCTCACACTTACAATTCAAAGGGGTCTGCATCTCCATTAGAAATCTTTTAGGGATCTGCAAATGAGAAAAGTTGAAAACGATTGGTCTGGATGAAATCACCATGAAGTGAGGGCAAAACTTGTTGAAAAGCCATGCCCTGTCAATTGGTTTATGGTTTGCTGTAAAATGGGAGGACATTTCAGATATCAGTATTTTTAATAGTGACCTTGGTGATGAACTACAGTGTAACTTTATACATTTTGTGGATAACACAAGCTGGAGAGGTTGCACGTGCTTTGGAGTACAAGGAGCACAGTTCAAAATGATCTTGACAAATTGGAGAAATGGTCTAAAGTCAGTAAGATAAAGTCTATTAAAGACCAGTGCAAAGTACCACGCTTTGGATGGAGAAATCAAATGCCAAGTGCTAAATGAGGATTAGTGGACTTGACAGCAGTATGTAGCAAAAGATTCTGGGAGGTTAGGGGACCACAGACTAAATAGATGTCAATAATAAGCTATTGTTAGAATAAGATTTTCCTTTTTTTTTTTTTCCTAAGTGTATTAACAGGAATCTTATTTATAAAGCATGGTAAACAGTTATGGTGATGATACATTTTAAGAAATATGTATGTAGACATACTGGAAAGAGTTCAGAAAAGAGCAACTAGAGGGATAAAATATTTGGAAAACATCATTTATTTATAAGAAAAGTTTGAGGTAATTAAGCTTTAGAAAATAAGCCTTTAAGGAGAGGCACGGTAGTACCCTAATATAGATATAAACAATATAGTTACTATAGAAAGGACAGAGACCAGGTCTTCTCTGTGACCACTATAGGTGGGTCAAAGAGGCTAATTTATAGGAGAGAGAAGAAAGATTTTGGTTAAATATTAAGAAAAACATTTTAGCAGTATGTTTGAAAAAGCAGTGGAACAAACTACCTGACGGGGTTTGACATCTCTTTCTTGGACTTTTTTAAGAACATGGTAGACAACATCTATCAAGGATTGTCTGGGTATGTGTGCCTGGGCTTAGAGTACAGGGATGGATTAGATAACATCCTGAGGTCCCTACATTTCTATGCTAGCTATATCATAATATTAATAAACCCACAAGAAACGCCAAAAAATAACGTCTTTTTTTTTCTAATTGGTTTGCTCACTCTTCACTCTCTTTGTAGCAAAGTTAGAGTGTTTTGATAGTGATAAATTGGTTTTAGTAAAAGTTGGTTCTCTTGTTATTCAAAGCCATCTTTCTTCTTTGTGTGTTTAGGTCGTTTGGTTGGTGCCCTGGATGCAGTGCTAGATTCTAACGCACGTGTTGCTCCATTTCGAATTTTACTTCAAGTTCCAGGAGCACCTGTTTACTCTGCCATTGCATGTGGTGAGTTATTGAATGGATCAGAAGTTTACTGGGCCATAGCCATTGGTGAGTCACATGCCAACCAAAACAAAATGCCAAAGATAAATTCTGAGCATGCTCAGTATCTGCATGTCCAAGAAGCTGAAGGTAACCAAAAATAGTAACGTTGTGTGTGTGTGTGTGTGTGTGTGTGTGTGTGTGTGTGTGTAAAGACTTGTGGCTGTATATGTTTAACAATCAAAATACCTGTTGGTTACCATTCCAGGAATTATTAATAAAATGGATTGTTTGCATTTGCTAATCGGGAAAAAGAAGAGTTTGATGCTGCCTTGCATTAGGTTTTTTGTTTTTTTTTTGCCTGTTGCAAAATGTAATTATTCAATTTGCACGCAACTTTTCAGGCTGTAATAAATGCACCTTGAAGTCTTTTTGCTCAGTCCTTCATCAATGCATATAAGCAGTAGTGACATGCGGTTTACTAGAAAAATATCTCCCTAACCCTTTTGGCTGCTCATGAATCAATTTTTAAAAATACTAAATATTTTAAAGAGAATTGTAGCATTAGGTAACGTATACAGTGAATGAACTCTGAAGATGTACATTGATGGGTCCTACACTAATCCTTAATGCAGTCTTTCCCATACTTTTGAAAGTGAAGAAAGTTTACTGAAGATAAATCAATTGCAAGTCACAGCAGTCAAATGTTAATGCCTGCTCATCTTCATCAGTGCATTTGTAAATTCTCTGTTACCCCTTCCATCTGCAAAATGCTGTGTCTGTCTTTTGTACATGTTTTCCTTTGCCTTCAGTTGCCTTCAGACAATTAAAATATTGGAGACATTTGATGTAATACTTGTAGAAATCAAAAAGGCAGTTCAGGCCTTTGCTACAAATTCAGGTAGGTATCTCTGCATTGGTTACACTTGCTTCCTGTTTTCAGCTGCTTGAGATTTAAAAAAAAAGCCAATTTATGCTCTCTTTCCTTAAAGGAAGTGCCCTTACTGTTCTGTTGGAAGCCTATATAAGAAATGTACTATGCCAAATAATATGTTTTGAAGACACATAATATTTGAGTGAAGGGTTATGGGTCACGGCTGATATACATTAGTAGCTCTGTGCAAGGAAACTTGCATAGAGTCTCTTCTGATTATTATTATTATTTTTGGCTGTGATTAGGTGCTCGTATTTCCTCATTTTCATAATTGCTGTTCATTTTATTCCCTGCCTTTTTTTACTTGAAAGAGAAAATTATACATTATGGAAGTGAGTATTGCTTCATGAAGAAAGGATTTTTTGCTCTTAAAATAATGCACTTATATTGAAGAGAATGAGTTGAGTTTGATGTTGATGATGCAAACTTAGTGTTGACATCAAAGAAAGCTTTTGTTCCTTGGTCAGTAGGATGTATTCCTTGCTGGAGCTGATCATTATTACTGTCTGCCTTTCAGTCGGTGAAGGCAGCTGAGTGATGTGCCATGCGTATGTGGCCTTTTTTTTCCGTTCACTTGAAGGGGATTGCTAACCGTATAGCTTGTCTCTCTAGAATGGTTGAGTCTCTTTGATATTTCAGAGACTTCTTAAGTTAATTACACAAGTAATTTTAAGTTCTTGATATTTCCCCCATCTCCTTTAAACAGATGTCCAAGGTAGAAAAATTAAATGCTGGTTAGGATTTTTAGAATTTTCTTCTATTGTAGATTAATAGTGCATTAATCTACCCTGTGCGAGCAAGACATTTTTGTGGTTACACGAACAAAAAGCTCTGAATGCCAATAAGAGCCATAGTACTTTAAGCTGCTTCTAAATAATAATTCTTTTATTATGAAATGTCGCCAATAGAGATTGGGGAAGAAGTGGTTTTCCTACTGGAACTGGCAACAGCAGGCAGAAAAACATAAGAACTTGACCCTCTCTTTTGAAGGGTGCTGTGGTTTTGCAAGCTACTTCTTCCCTTGGATCAGTTTGTTTTTAAACCCCCTTCCTCCACAAACTAACACTGGAACTTACGGTTGGGAAGGGGTGGGTGGTGAAGAACTGCTGCCATTCTGCTCCTCAGGTTCCCACAATGCAGGAACTGTACAGAATAGCAGCGTCCCGGTCCCACCTCAAAGCCAGATGGCTTCTCAATTTCGCTTTGTACCGGTGAGGTACTGGAGGGGCTGCCATGAGTTCCCTGTTGAAACTGTGGCAGCATTGTGAGGGACATTGTGGTGATTTAAAGGAACTACAGGCATTTGCTATAGTAAGAAAGGGGATGCAGACAAGCATCTTCTGTATCTTTTAGCAGCCCCCCGGCAGGGTAGATCAGTTTAAATCCAGTTGATATAAATAACTGGTTAAAGCATGATTTAAATCAGTAAGCCAAAAGCCGTAATTAAATCATTGATTTTAATCAACTTTCCCATTTTGTGTGTGTGTGTGTGTGTGTGAGTGTATATATAATTTTTTTTCTGTTATTTAAGGAAAGTGTATTTTTATTGGTTGATATAACAAACCATGTTGATTTACAACTACATACAGTTTTTACAGTAGATTTGGTACATATCTTTCCTTGGTGAGTGTACACACACGCACACATTTAAAAAATATATTATTAAAAAAAATACAATTTTTCTCATTTACCAGATGAATACATCTTTGTTCATATTTGTATCAAGCCTCATTAAGATGGCAACTTGAATTTAATTAAACATATGAAAGCAGCATTTCAGATTTATTAAACAAAACTTTTACATTTTGGATATAAAACATTTTTTTTTTTTTAACTTGGGATATGGTGCACATTTGATGGAATCAGAATTGGAAAGTTAGGGTTGGAAGGGACCTCAGGAGGCCGTCTAGTCCAACCCCCTGCTCAAAGCAGGACCATCCCCAACTATCTCATCCCAGCCAAGATTTGTCTTAAAAGCCTGTAAGGGTGGGGAGTTCACAACCCCTCTGGATAACATTTTTGTGTTTTACTTCCCTCCCAGTGAGAGGCTTTTTCCTAATATTGAACCTAAACTTGCCTTGCTGCAACTTGAGACCATTGCTTCTTGTTCTGTTATCTGCCACCACTAATCAGTCTTGCTCCATCCTCTTGGGAGCCCCTCTCCTGTAGTTGAAGGCTGCTATCATATTCCTCTCAGTCTTCTCTACTCAAGGCTAAATAATTCCAGTTTCCTCTGCTTCTCGTAAGTCATGCAACCCAACCTCTTTCATTGCCCTCCACTGGATTCTCTCCAATTTATCCACATCCTTTCTGTAGTGGGGGTTCAATAGTGGACACAGTACTCCAGATGCAGTCTCACCAGTGGTGAATAGAGGGGAATAATCACTTCCATCGATCTGTTGGCAATGCTTCTACTAATGCAGTCCAGTATGCCGTTAGTCTTCTTTGCAGCAAGGACTTGCTGTTGGCTCATATTCAGCTTATTGTCCGCTGTAATTCCCCAGTCCTTTTCTGCTGGGCTGCTGCTTAGCCAGTTGGTCCCCAGCCTGTAGTGGAGCATGGCATTATTCTGTCCTATGTGAAGGACTTTGTACTTGTCTTTATTGAATCTAATGAGATTTCTTTTGGTCCAATCCTCCAATTTGTTGAGGTGTCTCTCTGAATCCTAGCCCTACCTTCCAGCATATTTACTATTCCACCCAGCTTGGTGTCATCTGCAAACTTGCTGAGGGTGTACTCCATTCAGTCTTCCAGGTTGTTGATGAAAATATTGAACAAAATTGGCCTCAGGGCAAACCGGTGGGGCACTCCACTTGATACCAGCTGCCAACTAGGCATTGAGCCATTGACTACTACCCTCTGAACCCAATGATTCAGTCAGTTTTCTATCTACCTTACAGTCCATTCATCCAACCTGTGCTTCCTTAACTTGCTTGTGAGAATGCTGTGGAAGACTGTATAAAAAGCCGTGCTAAAATCAAGGTATATGATGTCTACTGGTGTTCCTGCATCTGAAAAGCCAATCATCTCAAAGAAGGCAACCAGGTTGGTCAGGCATGACTTGCCCTTGGTGAATCCATGCTGACTGTTTCCAATCACCTACTTCTCCTCCAAGTGCTTAGAAATGGGTTCCTTGAAGACCTGCTCCATGATTCTTCAAGGGACTGAGGTGAGGCTGACTGGTCTGTAGTTCCCTGGATCCTTCTTTTTCCCTTTCTTAAATTTGGGCAGTATGTTTGCCCAATCATCTGGGACCTCTCCCAATTGCCATGAGTTTTCAAAGATGATGGCCAGTGGCTCTGCAATCACATTGCCCAGCTCGCTCAGCACCCTTGGGTGCATCCCTTCCAGCCCTGTGAACTTATACGTGTCCAGCTTTTCTAAGTAGTCCCTAACCTGTTCTTTTACCACTGGGGGCTGCTCACCTCCTCCCCAAACTGTGCTGTCAGGTGCAATAGTCTGAGAGCTGACCTTGCCCGTGAAAACTCATGGAGGTAAAAAAGGCATTGAGTACTTCAGCCTTTTCTGCATCCTCTCTTATAGGTTGCCTCTGCTACTTCGTAAAGGACCCACGCTTCCCCTGATCCTCCTCTTGTTTACAATTAAGCAATTTATTAAACACAATTATTAATTGTTATGGTATTAGAAATATGAACTGTAGTATGTTAATTAAACCAGTTAATTCAGGTCACCAAGGGGAATTTTTTCTAAAATGCCTATGTGAAAGTAATTTAAGCTTAAGTTCCTACTTGCTTAACTCTCTTTAAAATGAGACAGTCTTTTTTTTTTTTTTTTAACCTAGGCTAACAACATTTATCTCCTTTCTTTCTAGTTTTTAAAAGTAAAATTTCATGAAATACTGTGACATATTTTTAAAACTCAACCTGAAAAAAAAAAATGTTTCCCCACCCATGCTTCTATAGAAGAAAATCAGCCTTTAACGCCAAAGTTTTGAGTAGAGGCTCATCGTCTCAACATATTATTTATTTAAATTATTTTAATATAGCAAATGTATACCTTAGCTTATGCTGAATTGCATTACAATTTAATTTTGAAGCTGGTTTACTTTTAAAAAGGAAAACTTAATTATAATTTAAATAAAAACATCTGATTTACATTAAAAAATCGTTGATTTTTACCCACCCTACTCCTTGGAAAGAAGTCACTTTGTGTTTTCCGTATGTTTGCTGGCTAGTTATTGCTAATAATGCTCTGATGGAAGGGATGTAGGCTTAAATAGTAGCTTGTGCCAGTTGCAGACTCCTGCCCAAATAGCTTTGTTCAGCCCCTGCGTTCTCAGACAAGTCATGAATCAAGAATTCTCACAATCGCCACGTCAGAGCCTCAAGCTCAACTACAAGGCACAATACCTGAAATACCTGGAATACTTGTGACTTGGTGTAAAGAAGCAGGGCAGATGAAGGCATCGCCATTGTAACAACAGGGAAGTAAGTGGTTTAGTACATGTTTAGACAATCCTAGAAAAAGGATCATGCCCTGTGCTACTGAGCAAGAACCCTGCCCAGTCCAAGTCAGTCTGACCTAGGGGGAAAAAATCCTTTCTGTCACCAAACTTGGTGTTGGGTGTGACCCTAAGGCTTTCAATAGGTGTGATCCCTGGCAGTAACCACTAATATAGATGCAATAATAGCGAGGGTGTCAAACTCACTTAGCCCCTGCTCCACCTCTTAAGCCAAATCCAGCACATTCAGCAGCCTCTGTGGGACCTGCTTTGCATGTGGTCCCCCCTCTCCCCAGCCTGCCAACCTGGACTGGGACTGGGCTGCATGCAGTATGCATCTCAAACTGGCTAGAGGGTGGGAGAGGGCAGGGATGCCCCATACAGTGCAGATCCAGGTGGGAGAGGACAAGATTTTTGGTATTGGCAACAACTTGAAAATTACCATGAAACACCTTATGGCAGACAATCTTTTACTCCAAACAAACCCACAACAGGGAAGTCAGGCAGCAAGATGCACTCCTCGCCTGTCTTCACTATCACTTTATTTAGTTTATTATTTGTTTCATGTGGGCTACGTCATTATAATATGACAACATTTCTAGTATTTTTAACAATTGATAGCACTTGGGATTTTTTTGTCCTAAATTAGTGTTGAGGTGAGGTGATAATGTTGCCTTGATGGTCCAGGAAATGTGAGAGGCAAGAATTGCTGTGGGTGATATCTTTTATTGTATTTATTGTTAAGGCAGAGCTGGGTCAATGGGTTCTCTGTATATCGTGTTTTGTAGCATGTCCTCTGGGATGTGGATTGTGGTGATGTTGGTGTAGGAGTAATTAATTTAATTTCAGAGAGAATTTGATTGAAGAATGGTAGTTATTGACTTCTATGACAATTTTAAGTGAATCCAGGTGATCAGTCCAGATGATGAAATGTAATTTATGTAAGACAGGTATAGTGCAGGTTTGCTGGTGTAGTTTTAATTCGTTTTTCCATTTTTTAAACACAGAAAAATGTAGACGTTGAGTTACTTTTTTAAATCTGAAAATTGGGGATTCTTTTTTATCGAAGAAAACCAGGATCCCTGATTATAATTTACCTGATACTGACTAACCTCTGCTCTTCAAGACCCTCCTGAACAATCTTATTTTCTTCCTTTATCAGGTTTTTACTGCATCTCTCCAGCCTGTTGGCTACCTGATAATTTCTCTTATATCCTGTTTTTATTTACATAGGGAAAGTTTTACACAGGCTTTTGTTCCATCTGCTGTTTAGCTCGCCTGTGTCTGCTTCTCTTCCAGAGACCTGAGGAAGGGTACTGTGATGCCTGAAAGCTTGCCTATGTCTATCCCAACCGTATTGCAGTTGGTACAATAAAAGATATCACCCACAAGAGGCCTTTTTTTTTTTTTCCTTAAAAGCTGTTGAAATAGCTCTTCTTTCTTGGTGAATCTTTTTTTTTTTTTTTTTGCCTTGATTGATGATATTTATGAAGTCCCATCATAAGACTTTCCTGTTAGGGAAGTTAAAGTTTTGGAAAATTTCCCTGCCAGTTGGCATTCTTTGTGGGAAATCTAGGAGAGGAAGGTGGAAAATACTTAACTAAATTTATCATCTCGGTGTGTAAAGCAATATGTTGCAATTATAACTTTCACGTAACTCTGGGTATGTGATGATGACATTTGTGTTTGAACTTCCTTTTGTTTTGCAGTTTCTTTTTATGCTTTGGCCATCCTTTTTTTAATTTTATTATCCCCTTGTCCCTACAAGTGAGGCACTGGAAATAGTACTTACTGCCTTTTTTTAAACTCTTCTATTCAATGACTGATTAGTCCAAGTTGTCTTGTAATGGGATGGCCAGCTTCTCTTTTAGTAATGTTGTTCTTTGTTTTGCCTCTTTCTTGTACTGGCTTTTTCTGTTCTCATATCTTTGTGACACATGCCTGCTGACATGTAGGACACTGAAGATTTAATGAGCAAGCTTTCAATTACTAAAATTATATTTTTGGAGTTAGAGTAAACACATTACATTTAAATATAGTCCTTAAAGAAATCCTATCAAATTTCAAAGCTTTTCATCTTTAAATTCATTTTACCTGTCCCAAAAATTGCACAACCTCTTCCATGTAAGCTAGTTGCATACACAGCACTCAGACAAACAAGGAACCCCTTTGTTCTCAGAGAAGCTGAATATCACAGAAGCTTTACAGGTGAGATACCAAATTCAAGACACATGGAGAAATGGTTAGCAGGGACTATGGAGAATGACCCTAAATCAGAATTTAATTACTTCTTTAAGAAATATCAAGGCAAAATTTTGCCAAGAAGATTCATTATTGTGTTGTGATTTTTTTCAAAGCAGCATTTGACTTGTAATGAGATCTTAAAAACTAAAAACACTATAATACATATTTAAAGCAGTAACACTTTTGTATTCTCTAACTCCAGCATTCAATGTAACATCTTAGCAGCTGCTTTGCTACTAATAATTTGGACTTCAGAATCTCAATTTCTGTTAATACATTTGTGAATGTGAATGGTGATTTTTTTTTTTTCTTTATTTAGAAATGTTTTCTTTTACAACATGGTTTTTAATCAAGTTTTCTTTTGTCTTTCTAGGTGCCACTCCAGAAGAGATAAATCAACACTGGGAATGGCTAGAGCAAAACTTACTCCACACTTTGCCTGTTTTTGACAATAAAGAAGACATTGTTAGTTTTGTCAAAGGGAAAATCAAGGTAAGAAATATTGTCTTGCTTCTGCCCTTCCCCTCCCCACTACTTCTTGACCTGGTAGAAACGACTCTGGTAATGTATTAATAATTACTGATGCAATGCACCTGTTTATTAATTGTTCTCGTGCACCTTTGATTTTGCCCAACTAGACACTGTGTTTGGTAAAACAAGCTGGCCTAACAACCATGTTCATTTTGGGTAAAATTTGTCTTGAAATGGCCATATTTTTTGTACTCCAGGTTCCCATATCACCACATGTTGTTTGTCTTTTTCATTTGTCATCCAAGACTTGGAAGAGTTGGGAAGTATGTACGTGTAGTCTCAGCCACATGGCTAGATGCCTACTGTCTTGGTGGGGAAAAACACTTCTGCCATCCTGTTTCTCCAGCTTGAAAATAAAAATGGTTGTATAGCTTGTATGGTCTCCTGTGTGTGCCTGGCTCCCTATTTCTGTCAGTTGTTCTGTTCTTCTGTACATAGTTTGTGTTAAAGTGCAGTGAAAGTGAATAAGACTTATTTCTTAAAAATTCAGTGGCCGTGGAACTGAGGAGAGCAATGCATCTAGAGTTTTGCCGGTTTCATTATTAATAATGGGCCCAGAATTTTATTTCTCCAACAACTGTTGCCTCTGCTGCAGACATGTGGCATATGTGATCGTTTACTAAATGCAAAATATTTCATGTTCTATAAAGTACAGTTTGGAACTACTGAAACACTGCAGTTTTCAATGAATTTTTTTCTCTTGTATGTTATAGAGCTGTAAGGAAGTCGTGGCACTTAATTTGTTATAGATGTGCTTCAATCCTTTATTAAAAAAGGTTCAGTTTAAAACTTATTACAAGTTATATAGGTTCACTTCATTGCTTCTAGGTAGGAAAATAATAGTGCCAATTAATCTGAAAATTACTGGTATATCCTGGCATGGCTGTGTGAACTGAATGAAAGCTTGTAGAGCAGTTTTGACTGCAGCAGAATGGTAGAAATGTTATACCATTTTAAGTATGTTTTACAATACATAGTTTATTTCAAAGAGTTGCAGTGATCAACACAAGTTCTGATTGGCTGTAAACTGAAATACTTGAAACATGCTTCAATCATGGGCCAAATGTAAGTCTAGGATTGAATCACAGAGTCAGAAGTAGGGCTGGAAGGGACCGCCATAGGTCATCTAGTCCAACCCCATGCCTGAGGCAGGATCATCCCTTTCCAAACTTTCCTATAAAATCCATAATCTAACCTCTTTGTAAAACTACCACCAACCCTGACATAACACAAGACAACACCCTAACCTGTGGCAGGTAAAGCAGGGGGAATATGTAGGTAAAGAAGGTATGAAAACTGAGTAAAGGCATAACCCGCAAGTCAACATAAATACCTTTGCAAGAGAAACCTGAGATTTAAAAAATGTACTGGTAACTAGTTTGGCTGTGGATGTTCCAGGTTTATCGTAATCATTTATCTTGTGATTGAATCAGGGGCTGATAGCAGAGACAACCAGCAGCAAACTAGCAGAGCTGGAGGAGGAGCCTGAGAAGTTCCGAGAAGCATTAGTGAAATTTGAAGCCAGGTTTAACTTCCCTGAAGCAGAGAAGTTGATTACCTATTATTCATGCTGCTGCTGGAAGGGCAAAGTTCCTCGCCAAGGCTGGCTGTATTTGAGCATCAATCACCTCTGTTTTTATTCTTTCTTCCTGGGAAAAGAATGTAAGTGTGCACATGTAAGAACTGTTGGCCCCAAATAGACTTGTGAAGTTACGTACAACTAGATTTTTTTTTTAAGTTGATATATTTACTACTTATTCTGTTTTACAGCTTTATCATTCTGACCTTTTGTTTGTTTGCTGGTATGAAACAAACTCGATTTGAGTTTAGTTGTCACTTCATTATTCATTTCATGTTCACCTGGAACTTTCTAAGTATGAAAGCTTTCTGTAAGCGTGTGTAAACACAGTTGCTTGAAGTTTTACTTTTTTCCAAATGTGGAGTGGCCTTTGGCGACATTCATGTGATGAATGGCTGGAAAATGATCTGCCCTAAAAACATGTAAAACAGCTCAAATCTCAGGGTAGCCGTAGAAAGCTTCAACATGCTACAGATTTTAACACCTATTTTTAATGCAGAATGTGGGCACTTAGAAACAGCCCTTCCTACGTATATTCATACACAATAATAGCCACTGTTTGTACAACTCCAGTTAGTACACAGGCACGCACACAAAGGAATGTAAGTTGACTATGGAACCCTTTTTCTAGAAGTGTGCTACTTCAGCTGTGGCTTGACAATAAAGTAATAAACCTAAAGTTATGTCTGGTGCTTCATGTGGAGGGGTGAAAGGTGCAAATTGGTATTTTCAAATTAAAAAGGGACAGTATTTGTACAGGAGCCTTTCGGGTTTTGGAATCATAGTTCTAAGCAAGCCTCTCTAAACTTTTCACCTCTATATTTTTCACATGGTTGAGAAATTTGTTTAAGAAAATTATTGATAAGAAACCAGTACAAAAGATATGGTCCTCTGTTTCCATTAAAGTCCCAGGGGAGTGTTCATCTGAGGTCCCTATCATAACTAGCCCAGAAGTTGGAAAGTATAATCGAAATCCACCCATTTGACTACATAGCTTTTCTTTGCAGGCGTGGGGGTTATGCCCTTAAATGGCTTTGTAGCAACTCCTGTAAATCCCACTACCTCTCCAGTACTAATAGCAAAACGCAACTAAGAAATCGTCAGTTACATTCTAATACCTCTGAAGGTTTTTATTGTTTATGGGCCAAGTTGTGACCAGGTGGCCACTTTTAAAAATATTTTATTTACAGTTCTGAAGTTGAACTAGAGAATGCACTAATGTATAAAACAGACTTGTGATATCTAGGAAGAAAAAACACCTAGAGGTTTTTTTATTTCCTGTTTTGAAGTAAATGGAAATTGGAATTCATTGTTAATGCAAAAGTTGTATGTGATTTGGAAGAAATGTAAAGCAGAGATTCTGATCTATTGTTAGCTCAGTCTGTTTACATATCTCGGCTTTCTGTCTGGCGTTGCATGATGGGATCCTTGATAAAAGATTCTCTTTATCCATAGTTTTCCTCAGTTAAGGTTTAATGAGACCTGCTGCAGAAAGAAACAATTTGTATTCTTACAAATCAAAGCAGAAAGAAAAACTCCTTAATATTATGCCAACAACTTTATTTATATCAGGGCTCTTCAGCTGGGGACCCACAGGCCACATGCAGCCCATGAAGGGTCAGTGCAGAGCCCATCCCATCGCCCTCTCACAAAGCTGCTGCTGCTGCGATGGTAGTTGGAGTCTCTGGGGCAAAGCAATGCAGTGGGGGACCTGGTGAAGTCACAGTCTCCATGGCTGCAGCAGCAGGGAGGCTTGGGCAGGGGATTTGTGTTGCTCATACAGGTAGTGGTGGCAGGGAGAGAATTGCCTGCACTGTAGCAATGAAGGGGAAAGTGGAGGGTGGGGGAAGACTCATGTGGCAGTGGTGGTGGCAGGGATCCTCATGCTGCTTGTGTAGCAGCAGGGGCAGGGTTTGCACACAACTACGGGCCCCCGGGCCCCCATAGCATACATCCCGCATAGGCATGGCCCAGGGCCTGTGGCCTGTATGGCTTGTGGCCTCCAGCCACCCTGAAGGTGGACAGCCCTGAGTTATGTAATACTGGAGAGGGGTGAAGGGAAGAGACATAATCAAGTCCTATTGTGTAATAAGAAATAACCCCTAACAGTTACTGTTACTCAGCTAGTAAAAAAACCCTTAAAATACCATTAAAACACTTTATTAAAATGCAGAATTAAAGAATCAAATTTATTTCACACTTGTGATTACTTCTGTTTTGGGCAATGATAATAAACTGCTCATTTACTTTTATAGTTGGTTTCACTGCCTGGTATCCTACAGCTTTTCATTAATTAGTTGGCTGAGTGCTTGGAAATGCAAATGAAAAACCAAGCCATTTTGGTTAACTTAAAAAAAACAGAAACCAAGCTTGACCTCTCTAAGCTTGAGCCTAAACTTCAATGGTAATGCTTGTTTAATGCAGAAATAATAGTTGTACCCATTCTTAATGGTGGCATTTACAAAATAATTTGATCTGCCCTAAAAACAAAATGATCTGCCCTAAAAACATGTAAAACCGCTCAAATCTCAGGGTAGCTGTAGAAAGCTTCAACGTTCTACGGATTTTAACACCTATTCAAAACAATTTGAAATTATTTTTTTCATGTTAATCAATGGTTCAAGCTATACTGAGTAGTTCAGGTTTAGCTACCATAGCTTATATTTGAGAATTTTGCTCAGTTTTTAAAACAAAACAAGGAATTAATTATGCTCGTTTTCATCCAATAGTCACGAAGTAGCCTTGGTTGAGTCTTGTGACTGTATAAAATAATGTCAGTAGATATAAGTTGTTGCCTCATTAAATGTAACTGCTGGGAGAAGAGCAGGCTATGAATTATAAAACCTGAGGAAGTGAATCTTTTATAGATGTTTTAATTTTATTCTGTTGAAATCCATTTAATCCTCTGGACTAAACCATGGGAAGAATGTTACATCTCTCAGTTCTGACCAGAAAACCCTCTTAACTTCTTGTTATGACTTTGGGGAATTTTAGGTGACTGTACAGTACTTTGAGCCTATTTCAACATTAAGTGCCCTTATGGAATTAGGAAGCTGTATCAAAATATTTAGGCATGCCAGCCTTTTGGATTTCTAATTTGTTTAAAGGGATACTGGCAAGTTGCCTTCATAGTTTTTAATTGAGTTTTCATATTTTAAAATTGAAAATACTGCATCATATCACATTGCTGGTTTGGGGCTTTTTACAACAGTATGCTCCCCTTTTGCTTTGGAGTAAAAACCTACCTGGTCCTAAGTTCTCTGTGAATAGTGCTATTTATAGTCCTGTATAGTCAGTCATGGCTTCCTTGACTGTCTTGCCTGTGCAGAACTAATATATTTTGGCCATTAATTTGTGTGTGGTTATATAGTTTTGCTATATTTAAGTAAGAATAGTTAGGATATGGAATCATTCTTGACAAGGTTGTGATTAGAATTACTATAGAAAACCCAGCTGGGGTATTGTTAAATATAATTAGTAATCACGAGCGTGGCTTGTATAACAAAAGAATTCAAGGCAATGTTTTCTGTTCTTGCCTTTTTATGATTTTATTGTCATAAAGGGACTGGCCTAGAATATTGGTGGCATATTCTCCCTATTTTTTGGCAAAGAGATTCCAGGGTAAGCTTCCAGTAGTTGTTAACTCAAGTGGAAATCTAATTTATTTTCAAGTGTTTTTCAGCATGATTGCCTTGTGCCTTTCCTGGAAGAGACAAATACTATTCTTCCATGGTCATCCAGCATACACTGATCCTTTTTTACTTTCTCGTGACTTGCATGGCTTAACAAAATGTTTTGGTATAAAGAACACTTCCATATGTTTTTCCTTGAACCCTTTATGGATTTTGTGATACGCTAGTGATGTTTCTGGGGAAACCCCCCCCCACGCTATGCAATTTACTTAATAGCAAAATAGCAAGGTTTATATGCCTAATTAACTTTTTTCAGAATTACATTTATATTGAGAGTTCATCCCTTTCCATACCTCCATGTGGAAACCATTTATGTATTTGTGCAGCATTTACACTTCAGTTAGACAAATGAGACGCCTACATGAATATTTTATTATATTGCCTATTTCCTGAAGACATGGTCTCTGCAGGAGTTAGAATCATTCTTAAGGCTTAATTTTAATATTGATTTGGTGACCTTTTTTTTTTTTTTTTTTTTTTTTTGAACTTGTGAAAGAGTCTGTGTCTTCAAAAGGTATTCAGGTTGTAGCCATATTGGTCTAGAGGGAAAGGCAATCAGGACTCATAGTAGAGATGATATCTTTTATTAGACCACCAAGATTTTTGCAAAAAAAATTCTTCAATTAAAGATGTCTTTATTTATTTATTTTAAATCTTGGTGGTCTAATAAAGATATCATCTCTACTATGAGTCCTGATTGCTTTTAGTCTGCAGAAGATACTTCTGCTGTACTGTTGATGCACATCAAACTATTGGGTCAATATTTACATGAGAATGTGATAGTAGGAACCTTCTGTAGCATGCATATGAGGTGCTAAATTTCTCTGTTACTCCCACTTCCACATTGGATTGGAAGGTCACTCAGCTTACTTCTGTTTCTACTCAAATAACATCAATTATAGAAGCAAGCTAGCTTGCTGTTTCCCTGAAAATGTCCAGGACAGAAGGCAGTCAGTTTTTCACCTTCCTCAAAGTCTTGCTTCCAGCAGGGTAGATGAACCAAGGATCTTTTTTGCTTAGTTCTTATATTAGCTGTTTCTGCAGAGGGGAAGTAAAAAGAGGGCTACAGAGTCTCCTTTTTACAGAAGCTTTGAGCAGAGCTTATGATGCTTATTTTGTGGAGATAAGATTCATCGGTCTGTCACCTTTCATGAATGATAAAAAAAGTTTTAGGGGAGAGGGAAGTTTTGTGTTTGGTATATGAGAGAATAAGCAGTAGGTACATATTAGGCACTTTATTTATATGGATGGGTCAGACCTTTTAACTTGTTAACATTTTCTGTTCTGACTGTTAATGCTTGTATCTGAAATCAGGAAGAAGTTTAAACTCTGTTCCTCAGAGGTTTTTGTTCTTTCTTAAACGGCAGTAAAACTTATAATTCCCTGGGTTGATGTCCAGAAGCTGGAAAGAACCTCCAATGTCATCATGACTGATATCATTCGTATCACCACTCCAAGCAAAGAACGTGACTTCTCTCTGTTTCTTAATATTGATGAGGCATTCAGGATAATGGAGCAGCTGGCAGATGTAACGCTCCGAAGACTACTTGATAATGAAATCTTTGAACTGGATCCAGGCCTCCAGGATCCTACTCAAATTACAAAGAGGTAAAAAATAAAATTGTTTCTGCTTCTGCTAGTAGAATTATAGTAGTGGACTTTGCATTTTGTAGTACTGCTTTTGCTTCATAAGCTTGGTAAAATTTAAATGAAGTTATTTTGAGAAAACACAACTAATCATAATCTATGGGAGTTGATAAAATAGACATTTCAACTTGCATGCACCCTATTGGGAATGGTGTGTGCAGGTCACACAGCTAATGTTTGTACTTTCCTGAAGCACATGCTGTTTATTTCCTTTTAAAAGTACCGTTCATTGTTTAAAGGTAAATTCCAATAAGAGACAATTTCACTTTCCTTCAGTGGAAGCAGTCTTTTGTGTTATTCTTAGTTCTGTGTGTAGTTTCCAAGTGCTGATGAGTCGAGAGAACTATTGCTCGTAATCATATTGTCTTGCACTTCTGACACGTGGAAAGTCCCCATGCTATAGTCGCTATTACTGAATTAAGGGAGGAGTTCTGGGATCAAAACAGACCCTGATGGGAGAGTAGCAGAGTGTTGTCAGTACTGCACAGTAGCTTCTATTTCAGACAACCTTCAAATGCATAAACTGTATGTGAGAGGCAAGGATTTTTGTGGGTAATATTTTATTGCACATTGATTCCTTCCTCACTACTGAAATGCAGTTGAATCTATGTTGGGGGGGGGGATCAATATCATTCTGTCCCAGTAATGCTACACAAGACGCTTTGATTTTCTGGTGTTTTTTGAGGAGGAAGTGAAACTGCAGAAGGAATTTTAGGTGGGCAGCATGTAATGGCTAAATATGGGATTTGCCTAGGGCACCAGTGTTGACACTGGTGTAACATGCTTTGTGGATGAGTGGAATGTGAATGCAGCTTTTCCACTGTTTCTCAATCTCGACAGCTCCTTTTGCCTCCCTCGAGACGGTGTAAAGACAGCTATGCAGGCCTGCAGCTACTTTGTGGGTCATTCCAGGGTCAGATCTAAAGACTATATATAAATGCAATTCTTTTGATCTGGCAGCAAAACTATATGCCCTCTTGCATTCCTCATGCCACTCAAGTGAATAATTTGTGCATGGCTTCAGGTTGAGAGGAGGAGGTTTTGCTGACAATAATACAGGTGCACAGTAACTGCTTTCCTTTATTAATCAGTCTCGGAGGGTGTTTCTGCAATTTTACTGAATAAACGTTCTTCATTCCAAAACCCAGGAAATGTGCTATATAAACTCCATTAGTAATTGGTGTTCTTGTACCCACTATTCCTTGGCATTTATTTCAACTCGCTGAGTGAAATCCTGGTCCAATATATCACTAAAATAGATTTTCTGCAGTCTGTAAGCTGATACAAGCAATACGCTGCAACACTTAGAACTTTTTTTTTAGTGATGCCAGAGCTTTTTTTTAAAACAAGAACATGAGGAAGAGTGTTAAAAAGTGCTTAAACAGATATTTTTTGTGGTTGTAGGCCTAAAAGATTTTTTTTTCCCCTTGGTAATTTAATGTATGTGCTCTGACTAAGGAATCAGTTATTTCTGTCAACCCCTCTCCCCTTCTTTGTTTTCTTCTTCAACCACTATGTCTTTCCAACAACTCTTCGGACTGAAAGAGTTTTGAAATAAACTGCGCAGGGGTTATATGACAAATTTGCACAAGGGGCATTTTTTCTTTTGAGAAGCACATAAATGTATCTCTTAATTCTGCCTTTTTCCCTTCCCCAAAGATTCTTTGCTTTAAAAATATTAATTGAAACAGGCTGCAGGGGGAAAAACACCTAGATGTAAATATAAATTTAATACAGTATGTGAATCTTCTGAAATATTGTCATGGGTGGGCTTTCAGAAGAATCGATCTGAAATTGTCCTTGAGGCACTTTTGAGAAGCAATGTGTGTACTAATGAATCAACAACAGAAGCACAAATAATCCCACACCTTTATGGAGGTGTGTTTTCCCCCTCTCCCCTTACCTACCGGTTTTTGAAACAGAAAGCAAAATTAAAATACATTTGTAGGAGAGTTCCTTACGCTGACATTCTCATTCTGTAATCATGCTGATGCATTGCAACTTGAGATCCTGACCAGACAGGAAAATATTGCAAATTTTGAAATCCCATTTCCTGCACATTTAAACTACACAGTGACTGAGTAGGTTGCAGTTTTGTGCCCTTTGTAACAGTTCGGTAACATCTTCGCAGTATGATTCAGCAAGACTGAACAGTGGATAAATGTGCTAATGCTAATGTGATATTTAGGTTGAAACTTATTTTTTGAATTGTTGTAACAGTTCAGGAAATACCAGTTTTCACTTGATTTTTTTTCCCCTCTCCTTTGTTCTGTCCTTGAAATTCATATGCCTGTTTTGGAAGAAAATAGTAGACCATATATCTTAGGTATCAGGCATATATTGTAAAAAAACAAACAAACCCAAGAAAACAACTGCCACCTCAAATTAGACTTTCCTTTTTAACACTTGTTTTGTTGGATGTGATGTTACAAGCTATGTTGTTTTGTGTTCATTCCCTTTTTCTTACCAAAAAAAGGTATACTGGTACATATTTTTCTGAAAGGAGGGAGCATTTGTGTAGAAGATCTTAATAGCCCGTCTTTTGTGCTCTGAAAACAGAAACTTTTTAATTATAGCTGGTGTTCAAGAGCTTCCTGTTGTCATCACACTGAGAAAAAGTCCAGCTCTCTACCTTTTTACTTCTGTAGTAGTTCTGCAATTTTTGGCAGACCAAGTGGTTGCAGAAGTAGGCCTAGAATATATGACCCAAGTAATATTATGGCTAAGTGTCAAACTACATTTTCATTTTGATTTATGAAAGGATAACATATATATCAGTGGGTCACAGAGGGATTAGTAGCTATTTAATTGCTCTGGAAAGCAAAGTGAAGCTGTGGCACTTGATAACCGCAGATACTGAAGTGTCATGAGTTGCATTGGCACCTAGGACACCTCTTTTAAGAGAGAGAGAGAGAGAGAGAAAACAAATTCTAGTTACTACTTTTTTTAGCTTTCTATTTCTGTTTCTTTCATGATGCATCTAGCACAAGTCTTAATTGGAGAAATAGCCTGAGCAGAAATGGTATTGAGTGCTCACAGGACATTATGGTGCACTGGGAGAAGATGTTTCTAAGGGCCATAACTGCCTTGAAGTCTTTCTTAAGGTGTAAATTATGAGTTGCCAATCCAGAGTACTTGAAGCAAAATGTTTTGTGATAGTAACAATTCTTTAACACTTTTTTAACACTGCAAGCTGAACGGAAACTGTTTGAATTAGTTTACACCACAAATGTGGTAGTGTTGGGGTGACTTAGTCATGACGGTCCAGGAAATATGCTCTGCATTTCAAAACCGTGTCTAAAACTATCCCAAACTGGTCCAGTGAAAGATAACACACACCTAAAAATCCATGTCACGTATCACTTGAGTCCATATCATTTCTTCAGAAAGGAAAACAACAATCATTCAGTTGTATTTTCCAATTTATACCCATAAAATCCATGTGGTCAGAAGGACTTGATGTTCCTGTATTGCATGAAACACTAATAGCTAGATATAATATAGTACTGTGTTTCATTCTTTTAAGAGATCTCTTAAGGTTTCAGCACTTGACTTGGGGGAGGCAAGAGGGAAAGGTGGGGATATCTTGTTCAGGGAAAAATCCCGCATAACTTTTCGATATCTACGCACAGAACACTGGCTCTATTCGTATCTGTAGCTGCATTCGTGCTTTGTGAATAGCCCGTGATTCAACAAATCTGAGATTTAGCCAAGATGACTTTTATTTTGGGGTATAAAATAAAGGAAACATATATTTGGCAGCGATGACTCAATCTGAAGTATTCAGATACTATTAGCCATTATTTTGTCTCTCGTATGTGCATTGTTTAAATAAAACCCTTTTAGAAGGTAGATTTTAAGGTGCATAGTAGGAGCTATTACATTTCAGCCTTGGTAGTTGACTTGCTATGCTCAAATCGAAGAGGATCCTGGACTCCAGTAATGTGCAAGTGCTTTTGTGAGAAAAGGTAGCATTTGATAAAAGTGGGAACACTGGGCAGAACTGGGATGGCTTGCATGAGGTCAGAAGACTCAGCAGGCTAGCCCATGACATTAGAAAGCCACCGGGGAAGTGGAGGATCTTCAGTGCACACTTGAACATTTCAGTTTGGGTCCCCTTCCAGTCTGAATCATTTTAACCTCTTACCAGTGGTAATGGGATCATTACTGAGCAACTTTGAGATAGCTAATGCTGTGGACTCACTTCTGTTTGTACCATATAGCAGGTTACTGTCCCATTTCAGGAGCTGACTTTGTATTACACCTTATCTTAAAGTACCGTGCACATCTTACATGTTGCAGTTTAATGTGGATACCCTTATGAAGGGATGGCTTGTTGTGTGGTAGTTGTATAGAATTCATCCACCTGAAAAGAAATGCTGTCCGTTAGTGCAGCTTCTGACTCTTTGCAGCTGGGCCCAAATTCTTGAATACTGACAGTCTTTCATTCTTGTGTTTCCACTCTTTCTGATCATTTCCTGGATTCCACATTCTCCAAAGCTGGCTTCTGTCTCGGCACTTTTCTTTACAGCAGTAGTGGATAAGGTGTGGTCTCCTTTGGCACCACTCTCTGATCCTGTTTTCTGAGTCATTCGGGATAGGCAGTTGCAATCATGTTAAAATTGGCCTCCTTCCCCAGTTCTGGGCGGCTAATGTGTACCAACTTTCTCCATTAATGGATTTTTTTTTGGTGTTGCACTGCTTGTTGTCATGCCATGAGGAAAGCCATTTGTCTAAATTGGCTTTAAAGTGGAAAGAACTTCTAAGCTGAGAGAGGGGCATGGATACGGAGCTAGGGGACTATGACAAAAGATTTCAAAATGCTTTAGGACCTTTTTTGGTTGAGATGCCTAGCATCTCTCTGTGGTCATGTCTCTTTACTTAAATTACTGCCCTTCCTCTACAGTAACAAAACTCTAGCCAGACATCCAGTAGCTTAGAAGGATCCAAACATATATTTTCTTATCTCAGTGAAACTGATTGCAGTGAGAATGATCAATATTTGCCTGGTACCAGGCTCAGCAGTAGGATTTTTTTTGTTGTTAATTTGTGCAACTTCTATGACACTTCAGATGCACTAGATTTATTTTCCTTTCTTGATTGGGCATGCCATGTGTGCACATGTGCTCATTAACTTTAGTATAAGTTTTCAACTGAACTTCAGCTATGTACATAATAGAGGATTTCCATGCTTAACTTCAGTTTTGTACAGCACTGCGCCAGGAATCAGGACAGATCTGGGGTCAATTTTTAGCTTTACTGTAAATCTCCTTTGCAATCTAGAGACAATAACACCTTTTCATGTCTTCTCCATCTGTAAAATGGGAATAACTGAGCATCCTTTCTCCTACAAACATCTTTCCTTGACTAGAAAGAGGGAGAAAATGCACACAAAATAACATTCAGAAGCTCCAGCTGGGTTAGAGAGATGACTATACCCAACTACTACTGAAAGTGTGCTTATTTTCTTGTTTTGACTTTGTTCATTAGGTGTTTACCACAACTGAGCCATATTCAGGCTAGTGGCCACAGTTTTCCTCCATCATTAATTTAGCAGGGAGGGCAAATTGGGGGAAAGCAGTGTTTTGATACCCAATGACAAACATAGACTGAAAGTCTTAGGCTGGTTTTCTCTTGGGTCCCACTTGTAACCCCACTGTCCCCCTCCCCATGCTGATCGCTTCCTTTCTACCTTGCTTCTCCCTACACTTCTCTAACATACCCTCCTATGGTTTTTTTTTCCAACTGCTTGGGTCCAGCACCACTCCTATACGGATCAACTATTCCCTTCAGTGTGACTATTACTCTGACTGCCCTTATACTCTTACTGTTATAACCCCAAACCTACTATCCCAGCTCTAGCTTCCTCTGGCACTGGTGTGAATGGAGGACATAAGGAAGTAGCAGGGCTCTGAGGGGTTCATATGCTGATCTGAGGCATACGTAGAGTGGCACTGGACAGTAGAGTCCTTGTCCCGGATCTGGGGTGTAGAGTCCTTGTCCTTGTCCCAGATCTGGGATTGATGTGTGGGGAGGAGGTTCCATGCAGCTATTTGCAGAATAAGGGGCTTAGAGAAGGGTGAAATAGCCCCGACTTCAACTGCATGCGAACACTGGAAACTCTCTTGTTTCACCGGAGCCAAGTTTCGTTGTATGTGTACGTATTGTTCTTTTTAGAGATGTTGTTTTGGACATGTACCAGCTGGAATTACCCTGGAGGGAGCAGGAAACTGAGGCAAAGGAACCCCTTGCCCAAAGGACCATAAATCTGGGCCACTGACCTGACCCTGCATCCTGAGGAGGTGCAAAGACTTCCAAAACACTTGGAGTCAATGTGTAGACTTTTGGAGCACTTTTTACTAGCAAGCAACCTTCTACCATAACTATAGCAAAGCTGCCATTCCACTATATACAATCCTTATTTTTAATCTCCAGGTTTGGAAGATGCAGAACTGATAGCGTCAGTGGGTCACTTACCTTCTCGGCATAGGAACTAGGAGAAAACATGGCCTTACACAGACCTGGCTGCCGAGGCTATCGCTAGCATTCATCTGTGCTGTGCCGAAATGGAAAATATTTTTGTGCTGAGCTAACTGAGAGGCATATCCTGATCCAGCCTCGTCACAATAGCAGATCACTGCATGCACTTATCAGAGTTTCTTTGCCTGTGGAAATTTTGATCTCAAACTAACCTTTGTCTTCCTCTATAAAAAAAAAAAAAAAAAAATGTTCCCCTGTTTTTTTTTTTTTTTTTAATCAATCGGAGCCTTTTTGGATTACCTGGATAACTGTTTGGATAACCGTTTTCCTTGGATAACCTGAGGAATGAAGATAATAGATCAAAAATGCTGGTCAAGTGTATTCTGTCTTTTCTGTGTTAGCTAGAGAGCCTCCCTTCCCCTTTTCTCCCAGTTTTATTCTCAGGTTCCTCTCTCCTCATATCACACAGCTTCACTTTTTCACAGGCAAGCCTTAAATAGCTGCATGAAACCTCTTCCCCACACATCAATCCGAGATCTGGGACAAATACTCTACATCTTTACTTTCCTGCCTTAGATCAGCAAATGAAAGGGACTTGCCTCATTTATTGCGAGACAGCACGCTGTGTCGCCTTTTTACACCTAAATAACCTGGTCAGAAGGGTCTTTTTTGCTTTGCTGCTTCTTGCTTTGCCAGTGCACAGTAGTGGGAGCCACTCCCTCCATGCAGCCCACGTTTTGCATTCTTTCTGTCTTCCCTGTTGCCCTAAGGTGAGCTGTGCCAGGAAAACCCACCTTGTAAAGAGGATCATAGAACTTAACCTCCAACAGCTTAATACTAATAAATAAGCATGAATTTTGTCTGTTCTTTTGGAAACCTTCAGTTTTGGGGCTTTGCCTCACTGGAGCTATCATATGCGGTGTAATAACCAGGACCCTGTAGATAAGGACATATGTTGTATGGTTATAGGAGCTGCTGTGGAATGGTTCATTTGAAAATCTTCTGCGTAACTAAGGTTCAGAAACTTACTGTTCATATTTTTAAAAAGTATTTTTGACTTTGTTTGTGTATACATGCTCTCCAGTTGTGGGAGGAAGGTGGGGATGGGGAGAGGGGAGCCTTTCAAACCCTAGCTGAACGGCAACCCACATCTGCAAGTGGTGTTCACATTCTCTGACTCATCTCAATGGCTGTTAACTCTGAAGCTTACTGATGACACTTTCAGTGTCATTTTTAGATAACTGTTTTGCTGCTGTTCTCTGTAGCAGAAGTATCAGGCTAATGTGCGCATCAATCCTTTTTGGATCCAGGTGCAGGTATCTAGACTTGGCAGTGGAAAGCTGCTTATATTGCTGGGGAATTCAGGACCCCCAAATTGTCAAAATAAAAAATCCTCATCAACTTCCTGCTTTCCTGAGAAGGGGAAGAGAAAAGGATGGTTACTAAAACTAAAAGCCTCCTTGGTTGTCTTCTGGGACTGCCAAACAATTGCTGAACCCAACAGTAGCAGGAACCACTGCTACAAAGCCTCTGCCCCCTTCTCCCCTGCACCAAGGTTATAGATCTCCAGTTTAACTCCTAGCCTGCCATAGGTTTTGGCAGTGAAGAGACAACATACATTTATTTGTATTCTCTCCCTTTTTAGGTAGGAACCTTGCTTTTTCCTTTAATGATCAAGTGCTTAAGTGCTGATAAGTTATTCTGTGCTTAGACATTCATAATCCCTACAGCCATGTGTATTAAAGGATGTGGGTAGCAACAAAGCTTGCTGCATGCGGCACCCTGATTCCACATTATATATTCTTGGTGATTTTTTTTTTTTTTTTTTGTAGATAATTGCATCTGGACTCAAAGCTTTGATGTTTGGATTCAAGCTTTTTTTAAATTTTAATTTCCTGTTATGTCTCTCCTGCTCCTAACTCCTGCTTCTATTAAAAGGGATCTGGAAGCCAGAGCACAGAATGAGTTTTTCCGGGCCTTCTTCAGGCTGCCAAGGAAGGAGATGGTACATGAAGTTTTGGACTGTTCTCTGTGGACTCCATTTAGTCGCTGTCACACAGCAGGAAGGATGTATGCTTCAGACAGCTATATCTGCTTCACCAGCAAAGAAAGTGGCTGCTGTGATGTTCTTATCCCACTTGGAGAGGTAGAATTTGATTTTCTTTTTCCATTTTATATCTTGTGTGTGGTTTTCTGCTGATCCAGACCTCTACTGTCAATTAAATGATTGCCTTGCAAAAAACTTGTGTGTGTGTGTGTAAGGCATGCATACGTGAGAGGAGGAGGGTTACAAGGCTTGTTCTGGGCCTAGAAGAGGAATTCCTGAAAGTGGAATTCAATAAGGCAACACACTAATCAAAATGTAGGCTAGCCAGCTAATATAGCATGACACAATAACGAGGAATCTTGCAAAACAAGATGATCTGCTTGAGAAATGGTGTTGCCCCATCTTTTTTTATATGGATAAAAGCTCTTTCTTAGTCCTCCCAGCCCCTTTATTAGGTAAAGGGGATGTTCCCAGCTGGAAGCATGAGTATTAAGAGTTTCAATATTGGGAATTTTGTAATTTGTTAAAAGTCTGCAGAGATTGGGGTTTGGTGTTGCTGGATGCCAGACAGAGATATGGATGACAGTGACATGGTTCCCTCTGTTATTGACTCTGACTCTATGTATAAATGAATATAGGCACACACTATGCATAATCTTCCCCCACCAAGCCTATGATCCTTCCACAAAGTCATAGAACACCAGGAGCTGGGGTCTCCGGAGAACAGATCTGCATAGGTTGCAAGGGTGTATTCATGGGGAGGAGATAAAGGGGGCAACAGATGCATGTCTGTTTGACAGTGGGGGCATTGAGTGTTGCCCCACCTGACAGAATGATACAGAAGAGACTTGGGATGGAGTTTCCAGTCTCTGCCTTATTTTAGGCTATCCAGTGCCTATGGTATAGGATTCATGCTACAGATCCTGTTTAGAAACTACCCTTGTTTTAAAAAAATCTAGTTCACCAGTCACCCATATTTTATAACATACTAACAGGATATTCAAGTCCTTTCAGTGACTTGTATTTTTTTTACCTACAGATTTTTGTAACCAAAATTGGTGTTTGTCTGATGGAACTGTATTCTGTTTTCATCAGAATCCCTGGCTGGCACTTTCCACTCACCACAAATGGTCTAGCTTTCAGTTAATAAGAGGATGTCAGGATTTCTGATTAGTCTGTCTCCGTTTTAATAGCAAATTACACTGCTAGTTACCTATTTTTTAATGTACTAGAGTGGCATATGACTTGGGTTTGTTTTGGGGTTTTTTTTATATATATTTCAACTCCTTTGTACTAATTCAGAAACTTTACTGAATCCAGCTAACTAATTTGTAATAAATTCTTTCTTATTGTTCTTCTACAAACTCTTAGGTTGCCTATTTTTTGAGCTTTTTTTGATCAGTGTGTGTTCAGTTGTGATTGCTTAATAGATCTGACTTTGGGGCTCAAACAACAATAGCACAACACCCAAATGATATCCTGAGTCTAATGACTTCTCTTCCGGTGACAGTCTTTGAAAGTGTACATGAAATGTAGATGCTATATGGTATGTAATTGAGGGTGAAAGCTTTTAATTTTGCTGAGTGTCCAACAGTTCTGTTTAATGGTGTAATTCTGTGCCACTGGGCTAAAATTCCTCATTTTTTAAGAATTTGCTTGTGCTGATCCCATTCTAGTTCTCATTTTAATTTTTTTGTATTCAATATTGCCTCCAAAAAAAAGTTGATGGGGAAGGTTTGCAAAAGAACTTTCTGATTTTGGATAATTTTGTTTTGTGGGAGGGGTAAGGAGTGTCTAGTCCAAGACACTTAAATAGGATTGAAGTTAAGCGGGCAGATACCCAGGAGTTTTGTTAATTTGGATCCCTTTAAGTTTTTTTCAAGTGAGCTTTCAAAATCATTAGTGGTAGTAGCTGAGATTTTCTGGAGACCTTAGACTGAAGCAGGGAGGTGAAATAATTATTGATCTCTCTAATTTTATTTCAGAATTCTGCTTTGTAAGACATGTCTCGTCAAGAAAAGGCAGTCTTGAGTAGTGGTAGCAATATGTGCCATTTTGTACATTTCAACATGCAAACAAGTGTATCAAGACATTGCTGTGAATGTGGGGATGATGGTAATGCATTTTGCATTATGTTTCTGGAACAGGTGGTCAGCATCGAGAAGATGGAAGATACCAGCCTCCTCCCTCATCCAATCATTATTAGTATAAGGAGCAAAATGGCCTTTCAGTTCATTGAACTGAAGGACAGGGACAGCTTGGTGGAGAACCTGCTTCAGAGACTAAAGCAAGTCAATGCTGGCAACCCAGTATACTACAACAGCCTGAAAAATAAGGACACGGTACTAAGCTTTTGTATCGCACACTGCTCGTTGGTGATATTTGGCTATTTGTCTGTCATCCTGTATCCTTCCATTCAAAATTTTAACTGGAGCAGAAAATTGGTCAGAAGCTTGTTGTTAGTGCCATTTACTAGTAATTTGTGTTTTAAAGTAACTATTTCTTTGTATCATGTGGCTATTCCTTTGTGCTAAGTCAGATATGGTAGGGACTGAATACATATAACTATAATAAATTCTTTCTTATTGTTCTTCTACAAGCTGTCAGGATGCCTATGCTTTGAGCATTTTACAGATGAGCAAGCATGTCCTGAAAACATAGCTGTTTATAGTTCAAAATGTTTTCTTGGGACAATCCACAAGAGGATCTGAGATGCTAGGAGTTACCTAAAAGAAGGTGGAGGGAGCAGGGCATTCTTGGTATTCTTAGGAATGATGGGAGATTTCAGTATGCTCCTTTTTGAAGGGCATACTGACTGGGGGTGTAGCTAAAAGTATTAGAAGCTGAGAAACCCCATCCTTCAGATAACCTTGCCCAAAGTTTATTGCCCTGGGAAAAGTCTAGTGGTGGTGAATTCCAACTCCTGCATTTTCAGAAAACAACATTCTGTTGTGTTTCTCTGCTCTCATGCCTCTAGGAAGCATCTCCCACATGTTTTCTCCTTTTCTTAGTAGCAAGAGGTGTGGAAATATTGCCATTGTCCTGCCTGTTAGGAGATCCCAGGCTTCTCCAACTCTGCTCTCTGTTTTTTCTCCCTTACCCATTCCTCTATGTGACACTGTCTACAGCCTGCCTATTTCCTAGTGTGCCCCTTATCCTTGAAAAATCAACCTGCCTCTCAGATTTAATTTTTTTTCTCTTCCTTCACCCTACAATTAGCTAAATAACTATTTCCTCTACTCTGGAAACTTGCTAGTTATTTGGTCAACAGTTGGCCTGTCCCCAGCTAAATCTTGACTGGCTGCCAGGATTACCAATTCCCATGGCAGTGTCCTGGGCACCCTTCCCACCCAGTTGCTGACCTTCTCCAACCTTTCCCCTGGTAGTCCCAGAACTATCTGTATGTGTCTGTTGTGGAGTAGCTTGTTAAAACCTTTGAGTGTGCCAGCTAATGCCATGCTATGAAAGAATCCAGTCTTAAAAGCTGCTGGCTAACTTGGCTATGAAACAAAATAGAAAAGAACTCTTCATTTGGTCTACTTTTCCAAAAATCGTGACGCTAGACTCCAGCTATTTGATAGCAAGTGCTCAACCAAATGGTGACGGTGACTGCAATGGACTGTACTTACTGGCATGCCAAATTGTGGATTTAAGTACTTCAGTTCAGTAGCCCAAGTTTGAAAAATGTAGTCCAAGATTATAGCAGAGTTGTTCAGCTTTATTAGTTCTCGTTGGCTATTGTTTGCCTTGAACACTGTCAATATGGAGTGGTTTTTGTTATCCTTTTGAAATTTTTCTTCAATCCTGCATTGCAGACCTCTCCCACATTTCATTCAACGTCTGTGTTCAGTAACTGTGAGTCTGACAGTACAGGAATAGTGGCTTCACAAAACAGCGATGGAAATGATGGTGGAAAGGACGGCGGTCACTTGCTAAATTCAGAGGAACTGAGGTCAAACGTGGCTCAGCCAGGAACTGAAGAGTTCAGGAAGGTATGTAAAAGTGGCATGCGGCTGTGAAGTAAGATTATGACCAGGTCTTAAACAAAATATTTTTGTAAAAAATACTTTTGGTATTAAAGTATTTTTGTACCACGTTGCACACACTTTTCCCCCTCAATAAAACTGCTGCTGAATACAGTAGTGTGCATTATATGTGAGAAATATGATGAGAATAGCTTCTGCCGATTTACAGATGAAAGTAAAATCTGCACCCCTCTTAACAGGGAGCAGAACACGAGCAGGCTCTGCTCTCTAGCTGCTGCTACTCAGTTTACTAAAAGGAAAGATCCTTTTTTCTTCATTCTGCCTTTCAAAAACAAGGTGCATAGTATATTCAGTCAGTATGATGCACAAAAAAACATGTGACAGCTGTGGCAACTGAAACAAAATCAAATAGGTTTTTTTTCCGTTTTTAATACAGTGACAGTCTGGCGAGGTTAAGTGCTTGCATGCGCGTGTATGTGTGTAAGCTTAAAATGTAAGCTCATTTTTATGTTGGGTTCCTCCCCTGGCTGGTTTTTCTTTTATAAATTTATATTTATCACCCCCCACTCTCTACCCCCAAAGCTGTCTCTCTGCATCATGTCTTTCTTATTGAATGATGCTATGAAAAGAAAACAGGTGGTACCTTTTTATTTACTTTTAAATCTTCATTAAGGAAAAACTTTTGATAGATGGGGGCCGGACCATATGTTTGTATATATTAATTGCAGTAATGACACTTATTGGACTTTGTTTTATTACTGCCTATCATCTATGATATTGTACTATAATTGTAATGGCAACCTTCATTATGACCTAATAGATTAAACAAAGATTTCAGAGTATTATGCCAGGCCCTAGCGACATAGTTTTTGGGTCTTTTTAAATTTTTTTTTTAACAGAGCTGATTTTTATATCCCCTCCAAACTCCCAGTTGATTTGCAGAGCCTAAAAATGTCAGTGCTGCTTTTGTGCAGAAATAAGTTTTTAGCTTTCTTCTTTGTGATCATTAGTAAAATCATTGTTGTAAGAGACTCCAAGGTTCATCTTGTCCAACCCCTGCATGAATGCAGGGATGCTTTTTCTAAACTATCCCTATCAAATGCTTAACAACAAATCATTTCTGGTTTTAACAGCCTCATCTTTTGGTACTGTAAGTTCCTAGAAGGCTTTTTTGCAGCCCTTTGGTTCAGTCCATGGCAGTGAGGGTTGCACTGTTGCCCAGAGTCAGTGATGAGTACAGAGCTGCTGCATCCCGCTTAGCTCTCTGATTGTTGAGTAGTCATTGTGACTTCTGGCCTCTTAATGATAGAGAACGTGAACTATGGCCGGGGTTCCCAAACTGTGGTACACGTAGCCCCGGGGGTATGCAAGACATGTCTGGGGTGTACATGGGAGGCATTGTGTAATGGTGGATTTAATTTTCATTATAATAATTGGCATTTAAGGGGTTAAAATATCAACCATATCCTGGTAGGGGCATGCAGGCAGCTGGTAAACCTGGAAGGGGCTGCTTGGGAACCTCTGAACTATGGAAGAAAATGTGGCACATAGTGCTTGTTTTTCTGCATTTTTCCAGCTGCAGAGGGGTCCTTGTTGAGCTGGGTTCTGGTCTATAGTGGGGTTCCGCCGGTCTGCTCTTGAGTGCTGGAACTGCAAAAGTTTTTCCCCAAGGGCAAAATGGATCAAGATTTGCCCATTTGATGCAGACCTCCCATGCCTGCTTCCACAATCCATGATGCACAATTCACTAATGAAAGGGACAAATCTGAAGGATTGAATTTCTTTTATGTACAAGGCCTTGAAAAACATGGGGCGTATTTTTTTTTTTTTTAAAGCTTTTTATTTTGTTTCCAGTTCAAGGAGAGAGTAAAAGAGAGTCTGTGGAATGATCATTTTGCAGAATATGGCAGAACTGTATGTATGTTTCGTACAGAGAAGATCAGAAAGCTTGTTGCCATGGGAATCCCCGAATCTTTACGAGGTGAACTCTGGCTCCTCTTTTCAGGTGAGAACTCTGTAGAGGTCGTTGGCAGGAGCTAGGATCTGCATCTGAACACCGCAAAACTCCCAGCCAGGCGTGAAACCTCCAGATAGTTTTTCAGCACAGGGGAAACGTCTTCAGGTGTTTTGGTACATGATATACTCTAGTTGAATGGGAGCAGTAGAGGGTTGCTCAGTTGCTACAGTGATACCTACCTGGCTGGACAAAATAAGGACATTTTTATTTGTGTGTTAGAATTATTCAGTCATATACAGAAATATTTAAATAGCAGCACCTATTTCAGCAACTTAATTGGTATAAAGTGCCTTCATGTCTTAATGATGGGGCAATTAGATTGCAGCATAAATATTGATTTAAGCTTAGCTCAACCTAATTATTGCAAATTAAGTGGCATCTTGAAGTCACCCGTGCTGCAGCTTTTCAGGGAACGTTGGCAGGAGTAGTAGAAACTAGATATAGGAAAGGCCAAGCCACGTTGCTGACTGCCGTCTTTGGACAGCATTGTTCCATATAATGTGATCTTGAGGTTGTCTGAAACCCAAGTACACATTAAACATTTTCAGTGCACAGTGTGTGTGGATATGGTGTGTATATGTAAGGCCAGTAATGCTTTTACCTGGGGATGTTGCATAGTACAAAGTCAATCCCAACCTGATTTTTGTCTTCTGTTTAGTCTTTAATTATACCTGTTTCTTTTCATGGGGACTGTTGAACTTCAGAAAATCATCTCCACTGTTTTTATCTGCATTTAGGTTCAGGGCTTCACTAATTGTATGTAGTACCTAATATTACGGACCTGGAAGTAAACAGCTTCTCCACACACTTTTTTTTAGACTGATACTTCCCTTTTAACAAATTGTACTTAAAAGCATCCTAATTCCTTTGGCATTTCCTCTTACTGCTGTTCTCAGATGCTGTGACTGATCTTGCTTCACATCCTGGTTACTATGAAAATTTAGTAGAGGCCTCAATGGGCAAGTGTTGCATAGCAACAGAGGAGATCGAACGTGACCTGCATCGCTCACTGCCTGAGCACCCTACCTTCCAGAGTGAAACGGGGATAGCAGCTTTGAGGAGAGTCCTGACGGCTTACGCACATAGGAACCCCAAAATAGGATACTGTCAGGTAAGCAGTAGCACATGGTGACAGGTTTTTATTTTTCTAGGGAGTCTCCACTTGCTTTTATCATTATTTCAGAGTATCGTCATCTCAAAGTAATGCTTTTGGTGTAAATAATTTACTTTCCTACATATTTAAAATATTTTGCTTACATATTAAGTACCCTTTACTTTGAAAAATGCATGTATACAAATGGCACCATTTGACTGCACAGATGTGTGCCCCTTGCGAATTCAGAGTTTTGCTTCTCCTATTGCTAGTGTGTTGAGTACAAGTTTCTCATACAGTGCTTAGCAAGTGAGCAAAGCAATCTGTTCTGCAAAATTATGCTTTGTACAGGGGATCTGTGAAAAGTATTTGGCGAACTGAAAGTCTCCTTTCCTCTTTCCAACTGGGTGGCGGAATATAGAGTACCAGTGCAGTGTAATTACCAGCTAATTTGCTACAATAATTTCTCGGTCTTCGCTCCAGCTCCCTGAGTTTTGACCAGGGAACAGAACAGTTCCCCCTTATTTATCTTCCATCTCTGCAAGCAGGAGAATCATGGTCTGACGCAACCAAATGCCCAATTTGTGTTTTAACAAAGTAGAACTCTGTATTTTTCATAGCTGGTTTGTGTTGCTTGTATGAAAATATTATGTATGAACATGCAAAGCCACCTGTGGCTTAACTCTCAATTAAATTGCTAAAAGTGTATTCACTTTATATTATCCTTTAAGTTTTTTTCATAAATTGTTACCTCTATATAGTTGAAGGCAGTGGGAAACCATCAGACATGGGGTGGGGTACATAAATACATAACGAAATTATGTTTAGAACACAGCCCCGATTTGAGGAGCTCTTAGAGAAAGGTTAGTTGCTGTAACTAATAAATTCCATGTTTTTTTCTTTGACCTCATAAGTCTATGAATATTTTGACATCTGTCTTACTGCTGTATGCCAAAGAGGAGGAAGCCTTTTGGCTGTTGGTTGCAGTGTGCGAGAGAATGCTGCCAGATTACTTCAACCACCGAGTGATCGGTAAGATTGTTTTCTTCCATTCTTTCTTAAAAATATGACACCGGGAATGGGTGGCTAAAATACTGGGTGGCATTGGCATGAAAAAGTGCTTGGTATTTTGCTTTTGTTTAGAATGGTCCAAAATGCCATGTGTGAATAGGACACCACTTATATATTGTGTGGAGGCCACTTTGTGCTCTGTTCCATATCAGTTTCAGGGCATGTGTTATCAGAGATACTAGAAGACTTGCCCAAGAGTTATTAGTCCACAGCCTGGCTGGTTAGGGAAGTGCTGTGCTTTTTGTCTGCTTTTAATTAGATCAGTGACAGATTTAACACAAGATAACTACTTGCTAATCTTAACAGTTTTAGTTTTTGCCAATTTTGGACTATCATAGCTGTTTGGAAGGATCTGTTTTAGTAACTATGTTTGCTTTATCTGGATGTTGAAGACATATAGGCTTGAGTCAAAAATTACACTAGAGAGAGAACAGATATCAAACCCCTAGCTGTTTCTTAAATTTCAGAGTATTTTTCACATGTACATGCAATATTGGCAAATAACTTTAAGTCTTCCAGTCTCCTATGCCCTGTACTGCATCTGGAGTCTGTCTAGCTGCCCTGCAGTATAAGTAGGTTAAACTTCTAGAAATGCATATGTAAGTTACTTGTGCAGAACATGTAGCCACATGCACGCTGGAAAAATGTTAAAGAGATTATTTTACACAGTAATTTTAGGTGTGTGCTCCTAGGGGAGGGGGGAAAGCTCATTGTTTGCAATTTCTTGTCTTCCTCCACCTTTTTTGAAATGGAACATGTATACTTCTGTGTTTTGATGTGTTGGATAAGTTCTCTTTTTAAGTGTAGTCATTTTATCTGTCTGCTTTTGCATCATCATATCGCTGAACATAAGCGTAAGCTTAAATTTAAAGCAGTGCTGCCATAGAAATCTGCTAGTAAAATTAAATGAAGTTGCTTAGTGACACCACCAGTTGGCTGGTGGATTGGATGTTGGTTATATCCTGTCAATCAGTCAACTTGTTCCTCTTCTATAGATAAAAGACTTCAGTTAGCATCTTGATGCTGATTACATCCAAATTGTTTCTCTACTCCAGACCTGTCTCCTTTCTCAAAATCTCAACTTGTGTTTTTGACATCTCATAGAAGTCCACCTTGTGTTGGTCTTCGCTGGAATATGATCTTGTGATTCTTACCTGGTGCAGCTCCTGACCCTATTCCTCTCATCTGGCCATGGCGCCTTTTTTACGTCCAAACAATCTGGCCCATACCGGGACATACCGTACTCACCCAAATCCAAGCTGACCCTGAATTTACATAACCCTCTCTACATGTCTGTGCCAAGTTATCATTTCCTTCTTCGAATCACTTCTAGCAGCTCAGTGTCTCTCATTATATCTGAGCGCTAGCTCCCTTAAGCTTTAGTTTACACTGCCCAGCTGAAGCCACCTTTTGCCAAGCCACCAGGAGATCTTATTACTTGTCCTTCCTTTTTCTCTCTCTCTCCCTATTGCTTTTGTCTGTTTATGATTCTGGTGATAACTCATGACTGAGTTTAGAGGGTATCTTCTTCAGGGTAGGAACACCATCTATATTGGTCCTCCAGAAAATCTTAGCATGTTTCTGAACACTCAAATTATTACAATTTTGAATTCTCCTCTCAGCATAATGGTAGCATAATTTCTGTCCTGCCACCACTAGCACATCTCCTTGTAACTCAATGTAGTCAGTGCTCAGGAGGACAAATGCTGCATCTGGTACTTCAGAATTTGCAAACGGTAACTGAACCGTTTGGTTTCCCATCAGAATGATGCATTTGGTCAGCAGACGTTCTGAGTGACCATGCATCAGTGTGTCATGGAAAGAGCAGAAAATGATTGGCAAAGCTAATGGCTGTTTGTATAAAGTAAACGTCTTTAATGCAAGGGCCTTGTATTGCATGTCTCACTGCCATGAGTTATGCTATCTATGTGAAGCTGCATGTCTTGGTACCTTGCCCACATGGTCCAAGGATGGGGCTAGGGAGAGCCCCAATGTAGACAGTCATGAGCACAGTGAGACTGCTGTGCTGCACTCTAAAAGGATGTAATGTAGTTGCCCAATATGGTGCATCAGTATTTGAGGTAGAAGGTGCTTGGTGCATGACCAGCTCCACACTAATGGTGGTTACACTGCATTCTTTCAGAGCATTGAGTGCATTATTTATTTCATTAATTTAAATGTACCTATTTTGCATGGAGCGGGTATGCCATGTTGCATGGCAGTGCTCCCTCACATGGTTCTTTGCTAGTATAGGCACATCCATTAACTCCGGTGGGGCTTCTCACCGCTCTAAGAGGCTGGGCCAGGGCCTAAGTGTGCTTCTGCTGAAATGACTGCTTTTAACACGGACAGGAAAACTTATCATGGGGCATGATACAAGGTAGATGTTCTTAAAATACCTGTTGTGGAGCACCTAAATCCATCCTTCAGGTGGACTTACACATTTTCCAGCCTAGTATGGAAGCTCTGCTGCTCGTTTTGTTTTTAGATGATGAATATGTACGTTGGGTACATGCACCAGAGGGACACTTGCTTTGCTTTCTTTTTATTGCATAGATCCCAAGTTGAACAGTAATACAGCTTTTTCGGAATTGTTTTTGCTAGTACTTAGCTATGATGTGTGATTTAGCCAGAAAACAGCAGCTGCTGCTATTATGATCTTATAGCACCCAAAACAGTATGAAGTCCAAATGGAAAATGACACAGTCCTCATACAGAAGAGTTTACGATAGGAATTGTAGATGTGATGCCAAGGGCAGGAATGGGATTCGTATCAGCAGGACAGTGGGTTACTCACGTTGGACGTGTGCATATCTTGGTGTTCCAGATATATACATTTTTAATTATTTGTCAGCTTATGATTTGCAGCTAAACAAAAATTCTGAATTCTTTTGCTTTCCTAAACCCCTGTTTTAATACAATTTCATCATGATTTACAGGTGCTCAGGTAGACCAGTCGGCATTTGAAGAGCTTATAAAAGAGCGACTTCCAGAACTGGCTGAACACATGAAAGATTTGACCACGCTCAGTTCCATTTCCCTTTCATGGTTCCTCACCCTTTTTCTCAGCATCATGCCTCTAGAAAGTGCTGTGAATGCTGTAGACTGCTTTTTCTTCGACGGAATCAAAGCCATCTTCCAGTTAGGCTTGGCTGTTCTTGAGGCTAATGCAGTGGAGCTGTGTAACAGCAAGGATGATGGGCAAGCCTTGATGATTCTTAGCAGGTACGTTCCTTTGTCTCACGGTGTAGTGTTGCCAGACTTACAAATTGTCTTACCTTAAAATGTGATACCAAGAAATATAGATTGTGTGCTGACCATAAGGGAAGGATGTTCTGGAGCATGTGCACAAGCTTCTAATAAAAGTTCAGCTTTTTGCTGCTGTTTTCAAAATCTGATTTAGATGCATTCCTCAGCACCTTTCCTGGCAGTGCTGGAGGGTTGCATGGACTGTGTCAGTGTTCAGTATTTACCGTTGCTCTTTGCTTCTTCCCTGGAGTGAGGCACTTCCTGCTTCAGGCATCAGGGAGGTGAGAACTGTTCTTCCTTAGGAGGTTTCTGTATTTAGTCGTTAGCTACACTGCAGCTTAGAGTAATAACTGAGGCATTTTGAAGTATATAAGCATAGAAAATCAGTATATTTCCACTAGGACCCAAACCAGAATATTGTACTTATTTTTATTATGCTTTGAAAAGAATACGCAGCTGAGTAATCTGAATATATAACGGTTTTTCCCTTCAGATTTTTAGACCATGTTAAAAATGAAGAAAGCCCTCTGTCACCTTTCAAAAATCACCACACCTTTTTCAGTGATGATCAAGAACCCTGTGCAGTGACAGAAGTAGCTGACCTGATCCGTGACTCCTACGAGGTAAAATAAAAATGAGAATCTGCTGAACTTTCCATTCAGAAAGCATTTTAAAAGTTTATTTCTGTGTGGGATTTAAACTATGATAGGATGTTGTATGTATGGTAGATTCATACTTTAAGCATCTACTGACTAACTCCTTGAATGATGTTCTCAAATACCACAGCAATTGGCCTGATAGAAGTACTTAAGGAGATAAGCTGGATGTTTAAATATAGCATTAAAAACCCCATTTTCCCTAGGACTAATAATACTTTGAAGTTTACATTTTCAGATTGATTAAAAATCTGTTCCTGTACTCTAGAAATTTGGAGACTACTCTGTGGATCAGATTGAGCAAATGCGCTATAGACACAGGATTCGTGTTCTACAAAGCCACGAGGATACAACCAAGCAAAATGTGGTATGTAGACTGTTGTAGGATTTAATGATTTTTAACAATTGACTCTTAATTTAACTTAGTGAAGGGAGAAGAGGTACCAGGTGCTTTTTTGCCCTTTTTCTCGTCATCTTGAGTGTGAGTGCTTTTTTATGGCTTTATGCATAAAGTCCCTCAGGAAGATAAAAGAAAGGGAAGAGGCATAAAATCACCGGTACTCCCGTTCTTGCAGAGTACAGCAGTGTGGGAGGGCACGTGCTTGCTTATCTGCCAGTACTGCTTGTATTCACCACCAGTATGTTTTCTCCTTCTTTCCCTTTAAGCTCAGAGTTGTCATCCCAGATGTTTCAATTGTTCCTGAAGACTTGGAGGAATTGTATGACTTGTTTAAGGTTGGTGTGCCCAGGAAATGTGGGGCTGAAGGGGAAAAAAACTGCCGGGCTTGTGGATTAAATTTGCTGGCCATTATTTGGGCTTGTACTGGACGTAAATGTAGAGCAGCAGGAATTCCCTTTATTGGTGGTGGTGTTATGGGATGAGATGCCAAACTTTGCCCTACAGTCTCCTTCCTCCAGCTCTTCGCTTGGAATGTGGAGAGCAGCGCTTTTCAACCTTTTTTAGTCTAAGTACCCCCGGTAGCTGGATGCTGAGCAGTGATGGAGGGGGGGCCAGATGCTGGGGGTGGGGGTGTGTGCGCAGCTGGACACCGGGTGGAGGGGAGGGGAAGGAGTGTGTGGCCAGGCACTGAGAGGGGAGGCAGAGACGGTGTGCGGACAGGTGGGGATGGAGTGCCGCCACCTCCCAGGAGCAGGGACCAGGCTGGGGTGAGGACAGCGGCACCCCTCCGCTGGACGGAGAAGCTCACCAGGCTGGTGTGTGGTAGCAGCAGCCGCTGCGCGTGAGCTTTCTCACCCCCACAGAGAGGTGCTGTTGCCCTGGCCCTGCCCTGCCCTGCCCCTGCTCCTGGGAGGCAGTGGCGCTCTGTCCTTGCCTGCCCACGCGTACTGCTTAGGACTGGTCCAAGTACCCCCAGCGGTATGCGTACCCCCGGTTGACGACCCCTGGTGTAGTGCAAAAGAAACAATCATTTAAATCAGTGGGGCTTAGATCAGGTCTTGAGCCTTGTCGTCTTCCTTTCTAACTGCACTCCAAGAAAGAGCTATGTGAGATTGGCTTCTATTATACTCCAACAACTTTTACCTCCAGTTTCACAATGTATAGTATAGTTGACTGCACAACCCATGCTCTTCAGCAACTAGTACCGAAAACCTTGTTTCACACTCTTAAGGACCCACACAGCTAAGGAAAATTGACCTTGATGCTTGTCATTCATTCAGAGTTGTCTGGGTTCTGACTGTTTTAGGACTTTATTTCTACTCTGTTTAACTTCCCAGCTTCTGGGCGCTCTGAAAGGAGCGGGTGAGTGAGGAATCATAAAAGCTTCGTAGTATTCCTTTCATCTAGAACCTGGACATAGGAAGCATGTAGAGCGATTTAAGCAAGGAGTGACAGGTGATATGCAACCCCTTCCTTCAGAGGTGTCAAACGTCTGGGCCACTAGTCTGTTGAAGTGGGTCTTCCGGCTCCCAGGGCTTCTTGTGGACTAGATGACTTGCCTCTGTGAGCTGGATTTGGCTTGTGGGGCTTGTGACTGGAGCTTCTGCATTAACACAACTTTGGTACCTAGGGCACTGACCTTGCTGCCACTTCCCCCAAACCCCCCCTGTTGCTCACCACTGAATCTTTAATCCCCATTTGTGACTCCTATCAGTAGCATGGGAAGTGAAGGGTGTTGGGGATGGCTGTGTTAACCCCCTGGGTTCTGGAAGTGTATAGACCTCTGGTAGCCACAGGCATCAACTCTGCCACCTTCACTCATCGGCTATCTGACCTGCAAAAAGTTCCTAGGTCCTAAATGACTTTGACACCCCTGATTTACTTAATGACAGAGGGCTATTTTCTCAGAAAATTGAGGTAATATAACACTGGTAAAGTTGTGTCTCTGTATAGTTTACCTGGGACAGCTGTTTCCTTACGGCAGATGAGCTCTTTAACTGCTTCCTGCCACCTAATAGTCAGGCACTAGCATACAAGATGCATGTGTGTCTGCTCATAATTCCAGTGTATTTACATCAATCTAGATATATACCTGAGATGCAGTAATCTCTTATACATGTTTAGACGTGTGCAAACAGTTGCCTGTTTAGTAATGAATATTGACTCAACTCTGTATGTGTGTCTCATGTGCGTCATTCATAGCAATAACTACCGGATAACTAAGAAATACTATAGTACAGTGGCTTTTCTTTTTGGAATTATCTTGGTCTTGCTACATTAATGCAGTTTCAATACTGCCACCCTACTTTGATAAGCGTGGATTATGCTGTCTGTAATATATATTACATGTTGTAATGCTTTTTTCTCTACTGCCTCTGATTTCCTTTTAGAGAGAACATCTAATAAGCTGCTACTGGGATTTGACTAGTCCAGTAATTGAGAGACATGACCCAAGCAGAGCTTATGCTGAGCAGTATAGACTAGACCATCAGCAGTTTACTAACCTTTATAAACTTGTCTCGCCGTGGACATGTGGGGAACACACTGAAGTCCTAGCTGAAAGGACCTTCCGACTGCTGGATGAAAACATGGACCATCTAATTGAATTCAAAGGGCTGGCTTGCTGCTTAGGTATGTGCCTCTTTGTAGCAATCTAGCTGGATGTTGGGAAGAATGCTCTGCTTTTCTTTTAATGTAACACAAGCAAGAGGCATGCATTTCTGTTGAGAGGCATGGTTTTAACCAATCTCTGTTCTTGACTGATTTCCCTTTGTTTCGATTTACTTGTTGTAGATTGGAATTAAAAGATGATGGGAGGATCTGTTTGAATGTCATATTATAAATCGCAATTCTGTTTGGCAGGAAGCAGTTTAATTTTTTGTTGGAAATGTTGGGCATAGATAAAATGTTGGGCGTCATTCAGAAGGGAATTGAAAACAAAATGGAGATTGTCACTGTGCCATTATACAAACCCTTGGTGCACCCTCATCTTGAATACTATGTGCAGTTTTGGTCTCCACATCCCCAAAAGGTAGAATTAGAAAAGGTACAGAGAAGGGCAACCAAAATGATTGGGCCTGAAGCAGTTGCCATACCGAAAGACAAAAAAGGCTGGGACTCTTTATTTTGGAAAGGAGAAGGCTGAGAGGGCATATGATAGTGTGTTATAAAATCCATTAAGGGTATGAACTAAGTAAACAAGGGACTCTTGTTCACCAAGTCCCAGAATACTAGGACTCGGGGGCACCTGCAGGAGACAGATTTAAAACTAAGAAGAAGATAGATTTTTTTTTTATGCAACGTGTAGTTACCATGTGGAATTAATTACCTCAGGAGGTGGAGGAGGCAGATAGCATAGCCAGGTTTAAAAAGGGACAGGATAAATTAAAGGATAATAGGTTTGTTAATAGCTGTTGAACAGAATGCTTGGAGACATTTCCTCTGGCATCTCTAAACCCATAACGGTGGATGCCAGAGAGGGTAGTGAATAGGAGATGATCACTCTAGAGATACCTAGTTCAGTGTTCTCCCTCTGAAGCACTGCTTGTGCTACTGGGACAGGATACTGGGCTAGGTGGACATTGGTCTGACCCAGCATTGCACTTGTGTTCTTATTTCTTTGTTGCTGGATGAATCTTGGAATGAAATCCCATGACTACTAAACACTCCCCACTATTAAACTCATTTGTATTAGTCAATTAAAAATGTGGGCGCTCTCCATACTCTCACAGTGCTTTTTCTATTACACTGTAATGGAGGCTAAAGGGGAAACTCTTAAGATGGTGGACCCTGGTGAGAGAAACTTGATATAGCTCTGTATACTGCATGACGTCTGGCTTTTGCACAGCATCACATTCGGTATTTTTGAACCTTAGCCCTGGTTTTTTTTATTATTATTATGATGTTTTATAAGTTAGCACCAGGGCTGTTTTTGAGAACAAAGAACAGACCAGCTGGTTCTCACCTGCTGTTACCAGTTGATCAGGCACAACTTACACATTTAATACACTGGCCATACGTCAGCATGCTTTGTTCCCACAAACAATTAACTTTTGTGCTTGGAGAATGCTGATGATTTTAACCTATCAAAGTAAATATTCAGTCCACTTTCTATTTGTTTTCATCTTGCAGATGTTATGTATAATGGAGAAATGAATGAAAAGATAAAGCTGTTATACAGGCTGCATATCCCACCTGGTAAGGAATTGGAAACGAAAAAAAGTCATCCTTCCTTTCTTCCTTAGTCTCCATGTAAACGTTTTGGGAAGCAAAAGCTGCTTAGTGAAGACTATAGGTTACTGAGTTGGGAGCTTGTTCATAAACTTTTAATTGTGTTTAGTCACAATTAAATAGATTGTAAGGTCTTATTCAGTATAAGCTCTTATTTCTTTGTGAAACTTCTAGATATCTCCCTACGTATGATAATATGTTTTCATTTCTGTTGTTTTCCTAGGCGTGATCTAAACTTAAATCATTTATTCTGGATTAGTGATACTGTCTGTTAGGTCTTCATTGCAGTTTAACTCAAAAGAAATGCAAGTTTTAAGATGTTTTACAAGATGGGCAACGTCTTTCATGAATATGCTACTTTGAGCAGCATTTCCTGCCACTCTGCTACAGTAACTAACTGCCTTGTTTTAATAGAAGTACACTTTACATTCTGATATAACTAGGCCAAGTTTAAATAATTAATCTTTAACTTTCACCTTTTACGTATCTATTAGTTTGCTGGCTGAGCTCATAGCTCTCAAATGCTGTAAAGTTTAGGTAATTATCTTTGCAATATTTCAAGATCTGTTAGCTATGCATCTGTTTGTCATCTCTCCTCCCCCTCTAGCACTCACAGAAGATGAGAGAGACAGTCAGTCACCACTGAAGAATCCCTTGTTGTCAACCTCAAGGCCACTAGTAATTGGGAAAGCGAATGGTACGTGTTGTCACGGCTATCTGCTACTGTTTTAATATAAGAAATTATATAAGAGCTGTCCAGTGCTCGGTTAATTATTCAGTTTCCCTACTCTAGTCCCTTTTTTTATTTCAGTTGTGAATTTGCTGCAAAGGACTTGGACCTAATTCCGGTTTTGTCTTTTTTGTCCCCACCCAAGGTGAAGCAGTAGATTATCAGAAGCAACTGAAGCAAATGCTTAAAGATTTAGCCAAAGAGAAAGACGCTAAAATGGAAAAAGAATTGCCCAAAATGAGCCAGGTAAGGTGTGGACCGAATTTCACTTTAAATAGAAGTGGGGGAAAATGATTTTAAAACTACACTTTGAGCAATTGTCTAAGACTTCGACTTACGGAACCGGCCACTAGAAAAACTGGACTTGCTCAATATTTTAGATCCAAAACAAATCTACTTTGAGGCAGGGAGGAGTTAAGCTCCAAGGAGAGAACCCCTCAGCTGATCTTGCCCCAGCTAACTGCAAACGTAACAACATGGCACAAGAGAAGAAGCACGTCCAAGCTACATAAAACTTTTGCTTGGGATCAAACCAGCCAGCAGATCCTTGGTTTGTTCCCAATAATTCATACATGGGTGTCTGTCTCTGAGTTGAGTGATGACATAGAGCTACAAAACCCAGTGCAATTATCTAGTATCAGTAAAGAAGACAGTACGCTGTCTCCTGTTGATAACAACAAAAAGATACCACTAAAGGTTCCCAGTGGTATCCTCTGCCCTTCCGAAACCTCCCAGTCCAGCAGCCCTCAAACTTCTGAAACTGAGTCAAGGCACATATCACTCTCTACTGCATGCAGAGCTGGCAGTAGCTAACTGGAATCATCTGCAGGCACTACAGCTGTGTTCACTGTCATGGAACAAGTCATCAGAGCTGTAAATTGAGGTGCTCTGTATATATGATCAAACATACCTGTGTACATTATGTCAGTAGTAGGGCAGATTGTTAAATAAGCAGTTAGGTGAATATAGTCTATGGATTTAATGATGAGTAAGACAAAGTGGTGTTGAATAGCTTTGTGTATATACAGACTGGTAAAACTTTTCTTACTCGATAGAGAACACCATGCATCTGATCATAGGGCAGTTTTCTCCTGTTAAGTGCAAAGCCCCCTCCACAGCACGTTGAGCCTGGTTGGAGCAGCTCTGGGCTAGCAGGCTGACCCCTTCGCCAGGCAGGGCTGCTCTGACTGGCACACCTGGGAGTTCCCTGGGAACAATAAGCTCTGGATCATTATTGCTGTGCATTAATGGCATGTGTAGACACTGCCCCC
>NW_005842741.1:76104-83222 GCF_000455745.1 Alligator sinensis
AGATCAGGAAAAAGGCTTTGCAGCCTGATCCAGTCATAGCAACTATGTTTCTACCAGCTCCTTGAAACTGCAAACCTGACTGACAAATGGCAAGACATCCTCCAGAAGCCATCTACTGAAGGCTGCCTTCATTATTTGGTAGTACAATAGGAGTTAGCTAGTATAGATCCAGGACCTGTGAAAGGTTAGGAAATACCTGAGCCCTTTCTAAACTAAGTGCAAATGAAACTATTGGAAACTTCTGTGCTAATGTCCTGTATATACCACCCCTCCATTATGGATGACAGGTGACTGGTCAGTACCTTGACATGAGTTTTTTGCATACCTCTTTCCTTCCAGAGGGAATTCATCCAGTTCTGTAAAACCTTGTATAGCATGTTTCACGAAGATCCAGAGGAAAATGATTTGTACCAAGCCATTGCCACTGTGACTACTCTGCTACTTCAGATAGGAGAAGTTGGACAAAGAAGCAGCAGTTCAGGTAGTGGATCAGGTGAATTTACTGATGACTTACAGGGTGAAGCTGCTGCCTCAGACCAGGATGCTGTTTTTAATGACACTGTGAAGACACCTCAGAAAGACTCTCAGTCTTCCCCTGTGGCTAAAGGAGACTGGACTGTCTCTTTAGAACACATTCTAGCATCACTTTTGACTGAACAATCACTAGTCAACTTCTTTGAAAAACCTTTGGAACTGAAGCCAAAACTTGAGAATGCAAAGCTCAGTCAGTATAGCCTCAAAACAAATGGAATGAGCTACCCATCACGGGGTGAACAGGTGAAAGCAAACTCACAGTAGCAAACCTCACTGTCAAGCTGAAGTGCACTGAAGTTACACCAAAGCTCACGTTGCAGAGGAAGACTTGGTTAGTAGCAGACATCTAATAAACTATTTGTTGGTCTGCCACTGAGAGCTTTATAAGTTAAAAGGGCATGTATTGTATTTTTGTGCCATTGATTTATTACTTGCATTCTTGTTTTGAATGTAAAAGGAAACATCTGTCTGCAGTGTGAAGACACAGCAGCCCTACTACACATTGGGAGAGCAGGAACTGGCTCCAGTAATCCTGATAGTTTGTTTTATAACAGAGGAAAACATTTCTCAGCTACTGTCTGCAGTTTGTTTGGGTTCCTTTTTTGCACTAATCCTGAAGACTTGTTTCAATGCTGGTAATTGAAACTATTTTAATATATTTGATTGTACTCAAGTTTGTATGTCTTGCTAAAATGTTAAGTGTACATGGACTATGCTTTTGATGTTGGTCTGTGAAAACATGCACTTTTCAATAAACCTGTTTTTTATACTGGACCTCAAACTTGCACTGTGTCTAAGTGCAGTTACTTTGAGAAAAAGCCTATAATGAGGTTAAACATAAGATGATCACTCTAATCCTTTACTACTGCAATCTCCTCAAAGTCAGATGGATAGTCTTGGGTTTTTTTTTTTAAAGGGAATAGATACAGCAGTAGTATATCTAGTTTTAGTTTATTATAAATCATCTAATTTGCAAAAGCAGGAATTCAGCTTTAAAATCCCAGGGTTGTCCAGTTCTCTCCTTAAGATAAACACTTCCATGTTTTCTCCTTACCCCAACTGAGGAATATGTAAGAATGAAATCATGCAAACTATCTGAGACAGTCTAGTTATCCTTATTTTACTTGCATATTAAAACTAAGTCTCTTGTACTGATGACTTAGTTCAGAAATGAATACAGATGAGGAATAATTAGAGTTCTTAGCAAATGCCACAGTTTAGCTAATCCTGAAAAGTATCTCCTCTTTAAAACGGTGGGAAATATACCTGATACTACTCAACACAATCTGCTCTACTCAGTTTATTTTATGTAAGTATACGAAGCACAAAGGTGATGGAAATACCTCTTCAGGTAGCAAGCAGGTGCCTAACCAGACTGGAGCCCTAAAACAACAGTACTCAGTAAGACACCTTAGTAAATGTCATTTTATAACTTTATTGTAATGAAAATCAGCTTAGTTTTCATCCACATTGACTGTCTGTAAACCTGAAAAAAAATTAAGTTGTATTAGTATATGACCAAGACAGAATTCTTTGTATAATCTGTAAATCGGTGTAACAGCTGCACTAGGATGCATTAGCTAAAAGCAGCCAACCACAAAAATGATTACAGCTAAGCTGAACACTGGTGTTCTAGAAGCAGCAAATATACCAAAATCACTAGATGATGACAGTTCTGGTCACAAGATATCAACCTATTATTAATACAAAGGATTATTTTTCAAGTGGAGACCATGTATTTAGATCTTTGACAATAGAGGACATACGGTCATCTAGGAAAATATGATGCACCTAAAAAACTTTGCTGTCCTAAACTTAAAACGTAGGACTGTATGCTAAACAGCTGAATGCTCCTTTGGAGTTTTTTCCCCCAGAACATCTATGTCTGACCATCTCCCTCCTCTGCAGTGGATACTTAAAATGCACAGTCCTTGCACAGAACTAGGTGGTAACTGGCACTGTCTCAATTACCCCACATACAATTCCAGGCATATACCTTAAGATAAAAATCTTTATAATGACAGTTACGAAGAGGACAAGGCCTATGTAGGAGGGGAAGTACATACAAACTTACCTTTGAAGGTTGTGACTGGTACATAGGTAACCAAGGTGTATAGTTTGTTAGGTGAATCTTCATCCTCATTGCGTTTCCTGGACAAGCGCACACGGATGCGGTAGGGAACATTCCTACAATGATGACAACACATAATTTGCAGTTACATTTTCAATAAAAATCGGCATACAATTTTGTCTTGCAACAAAGGCACTATCATAGAGGCCTTTGTTCCACAACCATTGTTCTCCTGAAATTCTTAAAATTAGTCTCTTAATACCTGCCCATTGGTTTATAAAAGCTTCAGCCAAAAAAGTAACTGAATTCAATGAGTAGGCTGTAGGCTGGTCTTTTATGGGAGCTTGTACATTTGGACTATCACTGCCAAAATTGCAGTTTGCCCAAAACCCATGTTTCAAAAGCAGGAATCCAGAAGGACCACGAAAGGAGACACTTCAAAATAAACTAATTAGCCTGTCACTGGTCCAGGAATGGAGCTTTGAGGAAACTTACTATGAATGAGTTGCCTGGTAAGCATCTCTACAAGTGTTCCTTGTTAGTCATGTGGGAAACACAACCAGGCAAGTAATTTCCCTCTGGAAGCTTGAAATCCTAATCTGGACAATACAGAGGCACTGTCTTCTAGTCCAGGACCAGGACCCATCTGTAAACATTAATGGCCAATCCTCACCCCACTGCCCTTTGCCTCCCAATGTGCGGGGCAAGGGGGGCCCAAACAGCCCTGGCAGGCTGGAACTCTGCCAACCTGCAGTGTAAAAGCCACTATTTCCCATGTTTTTCCCCTTTAAAGTAGAATCCATTTTTAGTCTGTTGATCCATTTTTTGTTTGTGACCCTTTCATATATTCTTGCAACCCATGGGCTGAGAAACGCTGGTTAAGAATCGGCTGCTAAACTAGCGTAGGTATTCAAGCATGTTAGAGAAGCATAAGCAAGTTATTTATGCCTGTGCTATCTATTAATAGAAAACAGCAGGGGTAGAGCAAGTGCTTTCAAAAAGGATATAAAACATTTCTCGCCCAAGTGGCTTGTGAGATGCAGTAAACCTACATCTGTCCCTTAAAGGAAGGTTTGAGTTAGTGCCCCACGGGCAAGGATTTCTGTGGGTAATACCTTTTACCGGACCAACTGCACAGCTGAAAAAACGTAAGACAAATTTTCAAAGGCCGTGCATTCTTTGGGTCTGGCCTTGTAACATTTTAAACGGGCTATTTTAGTATGCTAGTTCAATGGTTGGTGGAGGAAGGCAGAAATGATCTGTCCCCTCTAAGAATACACCTGTACAGAACTCAAGTTTTTGAAAATTCCCTATCTGGGAGCAGTGCTCTGGTTACAAGACCCAAGTCCAAAACAAAGGCCTGCAAAACCCCTGTTCTGTGGCCACCTAGACACGAAGGCTCAGGCAGTACCAGGCCATGTCTAATCCCCATCTGAAGTTGCAAACTGGCATCCCCGCCAAGATGTCTGACCCAGTAAGTATGTAACTGCTGCATGGAGCAGGACAGTTACAGGGCCAACCCAGAATACTTAACATCCTAGTGGTGCCTTCTCAAGGATTTCGTGAGAAAAGACATTTAAATCAACCCTAACTCCAGGAGACAGTTCACTGTTGCAATTCCTGAACTTTCTTCAGTCATGTACCTAACTCCCTGGAAGGAATGGGAGCTGGAGGTCTGCTGTTCTTCATGTTCCCTATTGGCCAGTTTAGACACCTCCCTGCTCAACATGCTCTTTTGTAGATCCCCTTGCAATGGTACAACCCCTGTAGGGCTATCTGCTGAGCAAGGATGGGCATTTCAATGCTTGAGCTCTTCTGTGGATCTAATTCTCAGCCTCATCTCCCAGATTTCTCAGTAGTGCATACGGGGAGAGCTCTTACGACTTTGCAAAGGAAGCGTTCTGCACTCAAACATCCCAGTTCTAGATAGCCTGGGAGAGAAGACTGGCCTGGTTGTAAGGAGAAACTCACTGAGTTTATGGAAAACCCCAGCTACCTGCACCAACAGCATCACACAAAATCTGCATGAGAATGACAAGTGCTACAGGGACACAGAGAGAAATCAGTGGTTATGCATTTTCCCATTGCATGTGTGAGCATGTGAAATTCTTCCTTCCCAACCTCTGTCAAGCCCCTGGAACACACCTGATTCCTTTGGCCCAGACGGCTTTGTTCAACCTGGTGTCAATGCGTACATCAGGAGTACCCATCTCCTTCATTGCAAATTTGCGGATCTCCTTGAGAGCACGTGGCGCTCGCTTCTTGAAGCCTCTAAGAAGAGAAAGCAGTAATTTAATCAGGCTTCGAGATACATCCTCAGCAGTGCACATGTATAGCATCCAGCCAGACTGGCATTCCCTAAGCATATGCAACCCAAAGCATTCCAATGAACTGTCAAAGCTTCAATTGGACCCTGGCTCCAGAATCAATAGTCAGCTATTTCTGCCCGACTCTGCACAAATGCACCTTTCCTTCCTTTTCTGTGTCCGTGTGACAAAGTATTTGGCAGAATTCATATTCTTTAGAATCTAACAGGCTGTGCTGCAAGCACTTCTGTTATAGTTTCAAACTTGCAACCTCTGGGCTATCAACTGTGTGCCTTAGTGCCAGCACCACCTCAGTACCCCAAATGCAGTAAAAAGCCACCACTACCCATGACTTCCCCACCGCGTTCTATTAAACGGCTCTCAGTAAAAGTTGCCCATTGGATGCAATTTTTCAGCAAAGACCAGATCTGCTCTACTGACTCCCCTATGTTGGTCAGAGCTGCAAAGGGCATAGTTGTACCGGCCAACACTGCACACTTGACATTAGCCCTTGCTTCGTTCAGTGGCAGGACATGGCCTAAAGAAGCTTATCTGGAATAATTCTGGCAGAAGTGCCCTTTTCCCAATAAAAGCTGCATCCACATTAGGCATGCTTTGCAGGTATAGTAGAGGCTGACAAGCACCACACTAGTAGTGCAGACAGGCCTAAAGCAACAGCATGCCTACATATCAGACCACAACTGGCACTCTTTGCATGTAGGTGGTAGGAGCCAATGATGGATCGCAAGAGCAAAGCAAATGCACTTTTGAGTCTACAGCAAGAGGAGCACTGTAGGCAAGACAGTGGTGGTGAAAGTACCAGTTCCCTCTGTGATAGTCAGGCCACAATTGAGGACTGCATGCAGCAACATATTTGAGAGAGAGAGAGAGAGAGAGAGATAGAAAAGAGTATCAAGCAATGAATGCGATAAAGGTGAAGTAGGTACGGTCAGTTTGGAAGAAAGGGTGATAAAGGGAGGGACCTGCTAGAATTTTTTTAAACACATGAAAGGCTGTCAAAGGCAGGGAGGAACAAGTGTCCTGCCACTGAGCACAAGAGGCAGTGGGTTTCAACTATAGCAAAAGATTTAGATCAAATCAATGAAAACCCTCCTAATGACAAAAATAGCAAGACAGTGGAACAAGCTGCCCAGGGAAGCCATGGAGTCTCGCTGAGAGGAGTTTTCAAGCAGCAGCTGGATGGGCCTGTCAGGCTGGTTTAGGAACAGCAAGTCCTGCATCTGCAGAAGAGGCTGGATTGGGTGACCCTTGAGGTCCTTTCCAACCCTATGGCTCTCATGCTAGGAGGAAAGGCAATCCTATACCTCCTGCCACATCCTAAGCATGCATAGCCTCACAACCCAACAACTTTTGGAAGCAGGAAGAGTAGTAAAAGGAGCAATCGCCTGACTGTGAGGCAAAGCCAGCATGTCCCTTTTGTACGAGAGTCCTAAATTATCCATGTTTTGAAAGGGAAAAAGGTCACTCTGTTGCTGCCCTGCCCTTGCCTGTGAGCTGCCTCCAGACAGCTTTGAAAATAAACCCATACCTCCTCCTGCATGACTGCAGCTGCCTGCTGACAAAGAGCAGCCCAGAGAGGCAACAACACTAGTCCAAATCCTCTCCCTACACTGAGCTGCGAACAGCCTGGCCCAGGGCACTCTCAGGAGCCAGCAAACAATTTGGTCTGGTCCTATCCCATCTGACGGCCATGGTGCACATGCAGAGCTCCTACACCCAACAGGGCACCTTCACCTGCGGGCAACCCTTGCATGTGCAGCCGCTGAAGGTGCTGCTTCCCTCCAAGCACAATACACTCCTGCTTCCCTGGATATCCATGCTCCCCAGCCCTGCTGTGCCATGCACTCTGCATCCAGGCGCAGCTCAATGCCCCCCTGCCGGGGGATGTCCTACCCCAATCCCTGCCTGCAACAGGAAGCATTTAACACTGCCCACCCAGGAAGGGCCTGGCACTCACATGCCGTGGATGCGCTTGTGCACGTTGATGGTATACTCCCGCGTCACCACCTCATTGATGGCCGAGCGCCCCTTCTTCTTCTCCCCGCCTTTCTTCGCTGGAGCCATTGTGGCTGCGGAGCTGCAAGACACACACCGGCTTGTCACACCCCGTGCCCAGCTACAACCCCCCAGGCCTGCCCCCCAACCCCTTCCTCTCCTCCCAGCCCCCCCACCCTGCTCCCCAACCC
>NW_005842741.1:83609-83893 GCF_000455745.1 Alligator sinensis
GGGGGCGGCCAGCAGCCTGCAGTTTTGCTGCTCAGGGATGGAGGCTGGGCTTGTTGCGTGCTGAGCTGCAGGCTTGGGGTCGTGGCAGCTGTTTGACTTGGCATTTATCAGCTCTAGGCCGCTATTAAACTTCCAGGGGGCACAAAACAGTTAAAGAGCAGGACTGGGAAGGGCAGGGCAGGGCAGGGCACTGCGAGGGTTACCATATTTTCAGTTCCAAAAAAAAAAGAGGACCTTGTCGCGCGTGGGGGAGGGGGGATATGACTGGAGGCTTGTGGAACCCT